>NC_052161.1:84630924-84852348 GCF_902713615.1 Scyliorhinus canicula
GACGGACTGCCACACTGTCAGAGGATCAGTACTGAGGGAACGCCGCACTGTCAGAGGGTCAGTACTGAGGGAGTGCTGCACAGTCAGAGGGTCAGTACTGAGGGAGAGCGGCACTGTCAGAGGGTCAGTACTGTGGGAGTGCTGCACTGTCAGAGGGTCAGTACTGAGGGAGTGCTGTACTGTCAGAGGGTCAGTACCAAGGGAGTACCACACTGTCAGAGGATCAGTACTGAGGGAGTGCAGCACTGTCAGAGGGTCAGTACTGAGGGAGTGCCACACTGTCAGAGAGTCAGTACTGAGGGAGTGCTGCACTGTCAGATGGTCAGTACTGAGGCAGTGCCGCACTGTCAGATGGTCAGTACTGAGGGTCTGCCGCACTGTCAGATGATCAGTTCTGAGGGAGTGTAGCACTGTCAGAGAGTCCGTACCGAGGGAGTGCCGCACTGTTAGAGGGTCAGTACTGAGCGAGTGCCGCACCGTCGGAGAGTCAGTACCGAGGGAGCGCTGCACTGTCAGAGGGTCAGTACTGAGGGAATGCCGCACTGTGAGAGGGTCAGTACTGACGGAGTGTAGCACTGACAGAGGGTCCGTACCATGGGAGTGCCGCACTGTCAGAGGGTCAGTAATGAGGGAGTGCAGCACTGTCAGAGGGTCAGTACCGAGGGAGTGCAGAACTGTCAGGGGGTCAGTACCAAGGGAGTGCAGCACTGTCAAGGGGTCAGTACTGAGGGAGTGCCGCGCAGTCAGAGCGTCCGTACTGAGGGAGCATCGCACTGTCAGAGGGTCAGTACTGAGGGACTGCCGCACTGTCAGAGGGTCAGAACTGAGGGAGCGCCGCACTTTCAGAGGGTCAGTACTGAGGGACTGCCGCACTGTCAGAGGGTCAGTACTGAGGGAGTGCCGCACTGTCAGAGGGTCAGTACGGAGGGTCTGCCGCACTGTCAGAGGGTCAGTACTCAGGGAGTGTAGCACTGTCAGAGGGTCCGTACCAAGGGAGTGCCGCACTGTCAGAGGGTCAGTACTGAGGGAGCGCCGCACTGTCAGAGGGTCAGTATTGAGGGAGTGCCGCACTGTGAGAGGGTCAATACGGAGGGAGTGCTGCACTGTCAGAGGGTCAGGACTGAGGGAGACTGCACTGTCAGAGGTTCAGTACTGAGGGAGTGCCGCGCTGTCAGAGGGTCAGTACTGAGGGAGCATCGCACTGTCGAGGGTCAGTACTGACGGACTGCCGCACTGTCAGAGGATCAGTACTGAGGGAACGCCGCACTGTCAGAGGGTCAGTACTGAGGGAGTGCTGCACAGTCAGAGGGTCAGTACTGAGGGAGAGCGGCACTGTCAGAGGGTCAGTACGGAGGGAGAGCCGCACTATCAGAGGGTCCATACTGAGGGAGTGCCGCACTGTCAGAGGGTGAGTACTGTGGGAGAGCTGCACTGTCAGAGGGTCAGTACTGTGGGAGTGCAGCACTGTCAGAGGGTCAGTACTGAGGGAGTGCCACACTGTCAGAGAGTCAGTACTGAGGGAGTGCAGCACCCTGTGAGAGGGTCAGTACCGAGGTAGTGCTGCACTGTCAGGGGATCAGTACTGAGGGAGTGCCGCACTGTCTGATGGTCAGTACTGAGGCAGTGCCGCACTGTCAGAGGGTCAGTACTGAGGGTCTGCCGCACTGTCAGATGATCAGTACTGAGGGAGTGTAGCACTGTCAGAGAGTCCGTACCGAGGGAGTGCCGCACTGTCAGAGGGTCAGTACTGAGGTAGTGCCGCACTGTCAGAGGGTCAGTATTGAGGGTGTGCCGCACTGTCAGAGGGTCAGTACTGAGGGAGTGTAGCACTGTCAGAGAGTCCGTACCGAGGGAGTGCCGCACTGTCAGAGGGTCAGTACTGAGGTAGTGCCGCACTGTCAGAGGGTCAGTATTGAGGGTGTGCCGCACTGTCAGAGGGTCAGTACTGAGGGAGTGCCGCACTGTCAGAGGGTCAGTACTGAGGGTCTGCCGCACTGTCAGAGGGTCAGTACTGAGGGAGCGCCGCACTGTCAGAGGGTCCGTACCAAGGGAGTGACACACTGTCAGAGGGTCCGTACTGAGGGAGTGCTGCACTGTCAGAGAGTCAGTACCTTGGGAGTGCCGCACTGTCAGAGGGTCAGTACCTTGGGAGTGCCGCACTGTCAGAGGGTCAGTACTAAGGGAGAGCCGCACTGTCAGAGGGTCAGTACTGAGGGAGCGCCGCACTGTCAGAGGGTCTGTACTGAGGGAGCGCCGCACTGTCAGAAGGTCAGTACTGAGGGTGTGCCGCACTCTCAGAGGGTCAGTACCGAGGGAGTACCACACTGTCAGAGGATCAGTACTGAGGGAGTGCAGCACTGTCAGAGGGTCAGTACTGAGGGAGTGCCACACTGTCAGAGAGTCAGTACTGAGGGAGTGCAGCACCCTGTGAGAGGGTCAGTACCGAGGTAGTGCTGAACTGTCAGGGGATCAGTACTGAGGGAGTGCCGCACTGTCAGATGGTCAGTACTGAGGCAGTGCCGCACTGTCAGAGGGTCAGTACTGAGGGTCTGCCGCACTGTCAGACGGTCAGTACTGAGGGAGTGTAGCACTGTCAGAGAGTCCGTACCGAGGGAGTGCCGCACTGTCAGAGGGTCAGTACTGAGGGAGTGTAACACTGTCAGAGGGTCCGTACCATGGGAGTGCCGCCCTGTCAGAGGGTCGGTACTGAGGGAGTGCCGCACTGTCAGAGGGTCAGTACTGAGGGAGTGCCGCACTGTCAGAGGGTCAGTACTGAGGGTCTGCCGCACTGTCAGAGGGTCAGTACTGAGGGAGCGCCACACTGTCAGAGGGTCAGTACTGAGGGAGTTCCGCACTGTCAGAAGTTCAGTATTGAGGGAGTGCCTCACTGTCAGAGGGTCAGTATTGAGGGAGTGCCGCACTGTCAGAGGGTCCGTACTGAGGGAGCGCCGCACTGTCTGAGGGTCAGTACTGAGGGAGTGCCGCACTCTCAGAGAGTCAGTACCGAGGGAGTACCACACTGTCAGTTGGTCAGTACTGAGGAAGTGCAGCATTGTCAGAGGGTCAGTACTGAGTGAGTGTCGCACTGTCAGAGGGTCAGTACCGATGGAGTGTTGCACTGTCAGAGGGTCAGTACCGAGGGAGTACCACACTGTCAGAGGGTCAGTACTGATGGAGTGCAGCACTGTCAGAGGGTCAGTACTGAGGGAGCGCCATACTGTCGGAGCGTCAGTGCTGAGGGAATGCTGCACTGTCAGAGGGTCAGAACTGAGGGAGTGCCGCACGGTAAGTACTGAGGGAGTGCAGCACTTTCAGAGGGTCAGTACTGAGGGAGTGCAGCACTGTCAGAGGGTCAGTACTGAGGGAGCGCCGCACTGTCAGAGGGTCAGTACCGAGGGAGTGCCGCACTGTCAGATGGTCAGTACTGAGGCAGTGCCGCACTGTCAGAGGGTCAGTACTGAGGGAGCGCCGCACTGTCAGAGGGTCAGTACCGAGGGAGTGCCGCACTGTCAGATGGTCAGTACTGAGGCAGTGCCGCACTGTCAGATGATCAGTACTGAGGGAGTGTAGCACTGTCAGAGAGTCCGTACCGAGGGAGTGCCGCACTGTCAGAGGGTCAGTACTGAGGGAGTGCCGCACTGTCAGAGGGTCAGTACTGAGGGAGTGCTGCACTGTCAGAGGGTCAGTACTGAGGGAGTGCCGCACTGTCAGAGGGTCAGTACTGAGGGAGTGCCGCACTGTCAGAGGGTCAGTACTGAGGGAGTGCCGCACTGTCAGAGGGTCAGTACTGAGGGAGTGCCGCACTGTCAGAGGGTCAGTACTGAGGGAGTGCCGCACTGTCAGAGGGTCAGTACTGAGGGAGTGCAGCACTGTCAGAGGGTCAGTACTGAGGGAGTGCCGCACTGTCAGAGGGTCAGTACTGAGGGAGTGCCGCACTGTCAGAGGGTCAGTACTGAGGGAGTGCCGCACTGTCAGAGGGTCAGTACTGAGGGAGTGCCGCACTGTCAGAGGGTCAGTACTGAGGGAGTGCCGCACTGTCAGAGGGTCAGTACTGAGGGAGTGCCGCACTGTCAGAGGGTCAGTACTGAGGGAGTGCTGCACTGTCAGAGGGTCAGTACTGAGGGAGTGCCGCACTGTCAGAGGGTCAGTACTGAGGGAGTGCCGCACTGTCAGAGGGTCAGTACTGAGGGAGTGCCGCACTGTCAGAGGGTCAGTACTGAGGGAGTGCTGCACTGTCAGAGGGTCAGTACTGAGGGAGTGCTGCACTGTCAGAGGGTCAGTACTGAGGGAGTGCAGCACTGTCAGGAGGGTCAGTACTGAGGGAGTGCTGCACTGTCAGAGGGTCAGTACTGAGGGAGTGCCTGCACTGTCAGAGGGTCAGTACTGAGGGAGTGCCGCACTGTCAGAGGGTCAGTACTGAGGGAGTGCCGCACTGTCAGAGGGTCAGTACTGAGGGAGCTGCCGCACTGTCAGAGGGTCAGTACTGAGGGAGTGCCGCACTGTCAGAGGGTCAGTACTGAGGGAGTGCCGCACTGTCAGAGGGTCAGTACTGAGGGAGTGCCGCACTGTCAGAGGGTCAGTACTGAGGGAGTGCCGCACTGTCAGAGGGTCAGTACTGAGGGAGTGCCGCACTGTCAGAGGGTCAGTACTGAGGGAGTGCCGCACTGTCAGAGGGTCAGTACTGAGGGAGTGCCGCACTGTCAGAGGGTCAGTACTGAGGGAGTGCCGCACTGTCAGAGGGTCAGTACTGAGGGATCTGCTGCACTGTCAGAGGGTCAGTACTGAGGGAGTGCCGCACTGTCAGAGGGTCAGTACTGAGGGAGTGCCGCACTGTCAGAGGGTCAGTACTGAGGGAGTGCCGCACTGTCAGAGGGTCAGTACTGAGGGAGTGCCGCACTGTCAGAGGGTCAGTACTGAGGGAGCTGCCGCACTGTCAGAGGGTCAGTACTGAGGGAGTGCCGCACTGTCAGAGGGTCAGTACTGAGGGAGTGCCGCACTGTCAGAGGGTCAGTACTGAGGGAGTGCCGCACTGTCAGAGGGTCAGTACTGAGGAGTGCCGCACTGTCAGAGGGTCA
This sequence comes from Scyliorhinus canicula, assembly GCF_902713615.1. Lineage (NCBI taxonomy): Eukaryota > Metazoa > Chordata > Chondrichthyes > Carcharhiniformes > Scyliorhinidae > Scyliorhinus > Scyliorhinus canicula. The sequence goes on from NC_052161.1 coordinate 84,636,000, forward strand.
GTACTGAGGGAGTGCCGCACTGTCAGAGGGTCAGTACTGAGGGAGTGCCGCACTGTCAGAGGGTCAGTACTGAGGGAGTGCCGCACTGTCAGAGGGTCAGTACTGAGGGAGTGCCGCACTGTCAGAGGGTCAGTACTGAGGGAGTGCCGCACTGTCAGAGGGTCAGTACTGAGGGAGTGCTGCACTGTCAGAGGGTCAGTACTGAGGGAGCTGCCGCACTGTCAGAGGGTCAGTACTGAGGGAGTGCTGCACTGTCAGAGGGTCAGTACTGAGGGAGTGCCGCACTGTCAGAGGGTCAGTACTGAGGGAGTGCCTGCACTGTCAGAGGGTCAGTACTGAGGGAGTGCTGCACTGTCAGAGGGTCAGTACTGAGGGAGTGCCGCACTGTCAGAGGGTCAGTACTGAGGGAGTGCCGCACTGTCAGAGGGTCAGTACTGAGGGAGTGCCGCACTGTCAGAGGGTCAGTACTGAGGGAGTGCCGCACTGTCAGAGGGTCAGTACTGAGGGAGTGCCGCACTGTCAGAGGGTCAGTACTGAGGGAGTGCCGCACTGTCAGAGGGTCAGTACTGAGGGAGTGCCGCACTGTCAGAGGGTCAGTACTGAGGGAGTGCCGCACTGTCAGAGGGTCAGTACTGAGGGAGTGCCGCACTGTCAGAGGGTCAGTACTGAGGGAGCTGCCTGCACTGTCAGAGGGTCAGTACTGAGGGAGTGCTGCACTGTCAGAGGGTCAGTACTGAGGGAGTGCCGCACTGTCAGAGGGTCAGTACTGAGGGAGTGCGCACTGTCAGAGGGTCAGTACTGAGGGAGTGCCGCACTGTCAGAGGGTCAGTACTGAGGGAGTGCCGCACTGTCAGAGGGTCAGTACTGAGGGAGTGCCGCACTGTCAGAGGGTCAGTACTGAGGGAGTGCCGCACTGTCAGAGGGTCAGTACTGAGGGAGTGCCGCACTGTCAGAGGGTCAGTACTGAGGGAGTGCCGCACTGTCAGAGGGTCAGTACTGAGGGAGTGCCGCACTGTCAGAGGGTCAGTACTGAGGGAGTGCCGCACTGTCAGAGGGTCAGTACTGAGGGAGTGCCTGCACTGTCAGAGGGTCAGTACTGAGGGAGTGCCGCACTGTCAGAGGGTCAGTACTGAGGGAGTGCCGCACTGTCAGAGGGTCAGTACTGAGGGAGTGCCGCACTGTCAGAGGGTCAGTACTGAGGGAGTGCCGCACTGTCAGAGGGTCAGTACTGAGGGAGTGCCGCACTGTCAGAGGGTCAGTACGAGGGAGTGCCGCACTGTCAGAGGGTCAGTACTGAGGGAGTGCCGCACTGTCAGAGGGTCAGTACTGAGGGAGTGCTGCACTGTCAGAGGGTCAGTACTGAGGGAGTGCCGCACTGTCAGAGGGTCAGTACTAGGGAGTGCTGCACTGTCAGAGGGTCAGTACTGGGGAGTGCCGGCACTGTCAGAGGGTCAAGTAGCTGAGGGAGATGCTGCACTGTCAGGGGTCAGTACTGAGGGAGTGCCGCATCTGTCCAGGAGGGGCAGTACTGTGAGAGTGCTGTACACTTAATTCCTCGCGACATCAAGAATTTATCTATCTCTGCCTTGAAGCCATTTAGCGTCCCGGCCTCCACTGCACTCCGCGGCAATGAATTCCACAGGCCCACCACTCTCTGGCTGAAGAAATGTCTCCGCATTTCTGTTCTGAATTTACCCCCTCTAATTCTAAGGCTGTGCCCACGGGTCCTCGTCTCCTCGCCTAACGGAAACAGTTTCTTTGCGTCCACACTTTCTAAGCCATGTATTATCTTGTAAGTTTCTATTAGATCTCCCCTTAACCTTCTAAACTCCAATGAATACAATCCCAGGATCCTCAGCCATTCATCATATGTTAATGAGTCAGTACTGAGGGAGAGCCGCACTGTCAGGGGGTCAGTACTGAGGGAGAGCCGCACTGTCAGAGGGTCAGTACTGAGGGAGAGCCGCACTGTCAGGGGGTCAGTACTGAGGGAGTGCCGCACTGTCAGGGGGTCAGTACTGAGGGAGAGCCACACTGTCAGAGGGTCAGTACTGAGGGACTGCCGCACTGTCAGAGGGTCAGTACTGAGGGAGTGCCGCACTGTCAGAGGGTCAGTACTGAGAGAGTGCCACACTGTCAGAGGGTCAGTACCGAGGGAGTGTAGCACTGTCAGAGGGTCAGTACTGAGGGAGTGCCGCACTGTCAGAGGGTCAGTACTGAGGGTCTGCCGCACTGTCAGAGGGTCAGTACTGAGGGAGCGCCGCACTGTCAGAGGGTCCGTACCAAGGGAGTGACACACTGTCAGAGGGTCCGTACTGAGGGAGTGCTGCACTGTCAGAGTGTCAGTACTGAGGGAGCGCCGCACTGTCAGAGGGTCAGTACTGAGGGAGTGCCGCACTGTCAGAGGGTCAGTACTGAGGGAGTGCTGTACTGTCAGAGGGTCAGTACTGAGGGAGCGCCGCACTGTCAGAGGGTCAGTACTGAGGGAATGCCGCACTGTCAGAGGGTCAGTACTGAGGGAGTGCCGCACCGTCAGAGGGTCAGTACTGAGAGAGCGCTGCACTGTCAGAGGGTCAGTACTGAGTGAGTGCCGCACTTTCAGAGGGTCAGTACTGAGGGAGTGCTGCACTGTCGGAGGGTCAGTACTGAGTGAGTGCCGCACTGTCAGAGGGTCAGTACTGAGGGAGAGCCACACTATCAGAGGGTCAGTGCTGAGGGAGCGCTGCACTGTCAGAGGGTCAGTACTAAGGGAGAGCCGCACGGTCAGTACTGAGGGAGCGCAGTACTGTTGGGGGTGCTGTTGATGACGTCCCAGGGTAGACTCACATTTGTAACGACTTCGAAGCTGCTCCTGTTACCCGGTTTTGGCTGAACGGTTCGACCATAGTTCAGGATCTGTGCAGATTTAACTCCAGCTAAATTGTGGTACGGAATCTCATTGAGGCCAGTTGGGTCCGCAGTGGCACAGGCAAATATAATTCGGAGTGTGTCGTCCTGGGGAGAGATCAGAGACTTTACCATCATCAAAACTCCGACACAATGGAACACAGATTGACGTCATCAGGCATGTGACTCTGAATCCCTGGCTAATGTTCCAGGGATGTGGGATGCGGTCCCCTCCCAGGGCAGTGTGCTCCAGCAGTATGCACCCCTCTGGAATGCCCAATCAGTGTGGAGGGCAATGGGTGATGGGCACGCACAATGCCATGTTGCCAGAAATGTCCTCGGCCTCCCACCCTCTACCGAGCAAATCTCTGTAACGTCCTCCAGTCCCTACTACACCCCTCCCCTCCCTATCTCTGTAACCTCCTCCAGCCCCTACACCCCTCCCTATCTCTGTAACATCCTCCAGCCCCTACACCTCTCCCTATCTCTGTAACCTCCTCCAGCCCCTACAACCCTCCCTATCTCTGTAACCTCCTCCAGCCCCTACAACCCTCCCTATCTCTGTAACCTCCTCCAGCCCCTACACCCCTCCCTATCTCTGTAACGTCCTTCAACCCCTACACCTCTCCCTATCTCTGTAACCTCCTCCAGCCCCTACAACCCTCCCTATCTCTGTAACCTCCTCCAGCCCCTACACCTCTCCCTATCTACGTAACGTCCTCCAGCCCCTACACCCCTCCCTATCTCTGTAACCTCCTCCAGCCCGTACAGCCCTCCCTATCTCTGTAACCTCCTCCAGCCCCTACACCCCTCCCTATCTACGTAACGTCCTCCAGCCCCTATCACCTCTCCCTATCTCTGTAGCCTCCTCCAGCCCCTACAACCCTCCCTATCTCTGTAACCTCCTCCAGCCCCTACTACACCCCCCCCGCTCCCTATGTCTGTAACCTCCTCCAGCCCCTACACCCCTCCCTATCTACGTAATGTCCTCCAGCCCCTACACCCCTCCCTATCTCTGTAGCCTCCTCCAGCCCCTACAACCCTCCCTATCTCTGTAACGTCCTCCAGCCCTGACAACCCTCCCTATCTACGTAACATCCTCCAGCCCCTACACCCCTCCCTATCTCTGTAACGTCCTCCAGCCCCTACAACCCTCCCTATCTACGTAACGTCCTCCAGTCCCTACTACACCCCCCCCGCTCCCTATCTCTGTAACCTCCTCCAGCCCCTACAGCCCTCCCTATCTCTGTAACGTCCTCCAGCCCCAACCCTCCCTATCTATGTAACGTCCTCCAGACCCGACAACCCTCCCTATCTCTGTAACCTCCTCCAGCCCCTACACCGCTCCCTATCTCTATAACCTCCTCCAGCCCCTACAGCCCTCCCTATCTCTGTAACCTCCTCCAGCCCCTACACCTCTCCCTATCTCTGTAACCTCCTCCAGCCCGTACAGCCCTCCATATCTCTGTAACTCCTCCAGCCCCTACACCCCTCCCTATCTCTGTAACCTTCTCCAGCCCCTACACCCCTCCCTATCTCTGTAACCTCCTCCAGCCCGTACAGCCCTCCATATCTCTGTAAACTCCTCCAGCCCCTACACCCCTCCCTATCTCTGTAACCTTCTCCAGCCCCTACACCCCACCCTATCTCTGTAACCTCCTCCAGACCCTACACCCCTCCCTATCTCTGTAACTTTCTCCAGCCCGTACAGCCCTCCATATCTCTGTAAACTCCTCCAGCCCGTACAGCCCTCCCTATCTCTGTAACATCGTCCTGCCCCGACAACCCTCCCTATCTCTGTTACCTCCTCCAGCCCCAAACCCCTCCCTATCTCTGTAACCTCCTCCTTCCCCGTACAACTTCCTACTCGATACCGTTAGATCCAGGTCGTCAGGGTCACACGTCTGAAATGGCCGTTGAAATATCATCTCGGTGTGCGTTTCGTTTTCAACTAGGGTGAGCAGTTTGTAATCCTGGGAATCATCGATGACAGGAACATTATTCCCAACTCCATGTCGGTCCTGTGGACAAGAAAGAAGACCCTGAAAAACCACAAATTACAATCGGTGCTGGACTTTCCATTCAGAGTCAGCGTGTGTGGGTACGAAGAAGAAAATGCTGGAAAATCTCAGCAGGTCTGCAGTATCTGTAGGGAGAGAAAAGAACTGACGTTTTGAGTCCGATGACTCTTTGTCAATGTGTGTGTGGGTAGCACTGCTGCCTCACGGCGCTGAGGTCCCAGGTTCGATCCCGGCTCTGGGTCACTGTCCGTGTGGAGTTTGCACATTCTCCCCGTGTTTGTGTGGGTTTCACCCCCACAACCCAAAGATGTGCAGGGGAGGTGGATTGGCCACGCTAAATTGCCCCTTAATTGGACAAATGAACTGGGTATTCTAAATTTAAAAAAAAGAGTCAGTGTGTGTGGAACCCGTACCCCAGTGAGAGTCAGTGTGTGTGGAACCCGTACCCCAGTGAGAGTCAGTGTGTGTGGAACCCGTACCCCAGTGAGAGTCAGTGTGTGTGGAACCCGTACCCCAGTGAGAGTCAGTGTGTGTGGATCCCGTACCCCAGTGAGAGTCAGTGTGTGTGGAACCCGTACCCCAGTGAGAGTCAGTGTGTGTGGAACCCGTACCCCAGTGAGAGTCAGTGTGTCTGGAACCCGTACCCCAGTGAGAGTCAGTGTGTGTGAGACCCGTACCCCAGTGAGAGTCAGTGTGTGTGGAACCCGTACCCCAGTGAGAGTCAGTGTGTGTGGGTCCCGTACCCCAGTGAGAGTCAGGGTGTGTGGAACGCGTACCCCAGTGAGAGTCAGTGTGTGTGGAACCCGTACCCCAGTGAGAGTCAGTGTGTGTGGAACCCGTACCCCAGTGAGAGTCAGTGTGTGTGGAACCCGTACCCCAGCGAGAGTCAGTGTGTGTGGAACCTGTACCCCAGTGAGAGTCAGTGTGGGAGCCGTACCCCAGTGAGAGTCAGTGTGTGGAACCCGTACCCCAGTGAGAGTCAGTGTGTGTGGAACCCGTACCCCAGTGAGAGTCAGTGTGTGTGACCCGTACCCCAGTGAGGGTCAGTGTGTGTGGAACCCATACCCCAGTGAGGGTCAGTGTGTGTGAAACCCGTACCCCAGTGAGAGTCAGTGTGTGTGAGACCTGTACCCCAGTGAGAGTCAGTGTGTGTGGAACCCGTACCCCAGTGAGAGTCAGTGTGTGTGGAACCTGTACCCCAGTGAGAGTCAGTGTGTGGAAACCGTACCCCAGTGAGAGTCAGTGTGTGTGGCACCCGTACCCCAGTGAGGGTCAGTGTGTGTGGAACCCGTACCCCAGTGAGAATCAGTGTGTGTGGAACCCATACCCCAGTGAGAGTCAGTGTGTGTGGAACCCGTACCCCAGTGAGAGTCAGTGTGTGGAACCTGTACCCCAGTGAGAGTCAGTGTGTGTGGAACCCGTACCCCAGTGAGAGTCAGTGTGTGTGGAACGCGTGCCCCCAAAGGAAAATGGCAGTTTGCTCACGTGAAAGTAGGCCTCTCCATCCTTGAGCCATCCGACGGCCATATCGGCCTTGTCCATGCCGCCAGTGTTGGTGATTCCCACGCCCACCCAGCCCTTGGTGCGGGCCAGGACCAGGAAGGTGACCATCTGCGAGTCAACGTCAAAGTCCCAACTGAGGTAGAAATCCTCGGCCAGCCTCATCTGGTGGGGCAGGAAGCCGGCATCCATGGCCACGGACGCCCCAAGGAGGAGGCAGGGGAGGGCGAGCAGACAGGTGGTGAACCCAGACATCGTCCTTCAAACATTACCAAAGTTGGCCTTGCTTCAGCCTGGTGGAGTATATATACCCAGTGGAAGGGTGGCGATCATGGGGGGAGGATAATGAAGCGGGGAGGAGGGCAGGATTATAAATGTGTTTGTTTTCTGTTACCCAGCTCTTCGTTCCCACAGCAACCATCCCTATTGTCTCCTTTGAGAAACACGAGACTCAAAACATTTTTTGGTTTCTGTGTGCGTGTGTCCTGGTAAGGTTTACTTTTGTGGTTTTTGCTTCCCTCTCGGGCATGGTTTCCAAATTCCCCTGACGCCAATCTTTTCTGGAGTTTAGCTCATTCCTCCGGCCCCTAATGAGTCTGACCTATCTTGCATCTGCCCCTCTCCCTCCCTTGCAGCCCCTTCCACTCTCCCCCCCCCCCCCACCCCCCAGCCTTGCTCATCAAGGCCTCCCCTCGGATTGCTCGATATGAGGCGTCCCCATGCCGTTCGTTGAGGGAGACCACAAGAGTGTGAGAAGTGGGAGGGCTACTGGGTCATTTGGGCCTTCGAGCCCGCTCCCCCATTTGATAAGGTCACGGTTGACCTGCGTCTCACCATTCCACTTTCCCTGCCTTCTCTCCACAACCCTTAATCTCCCCCCCCCTCCGACTTGTTAAACAAGACCCTGTTGATCTCATCTTCAAGAACGTTCAAGGGCTCGGCCGACATGGCATCCTGAGGTAAAATATTCCCAACTTTCACTCCTTTTTAAGAAGAGGAATTCAGTCTGAAGGAATTCTATCAGTCTGACATGAGCAAGCCCCCACCACCATTTACATGGAACTTAACCCTGAAAAGTGTGAGGTGACACACTGTGGAAGGAATAATTTGACAAGGAAGCATTCAACAAACAACATTGACACTAGGTGGTTCTGAGGAACAAGAGGACCTTGGCGAGTTTGTCCATAGATCCCTGAGGGTTATAGGGTAGGTTAACAGGGTGGTGGGAAAGGCATGCGGGACACTTGCCTTTGTCAATCGAGGTGTAAGTTACAAAAGCAGGTCATGGTTTGTGTGGTCCAGGAGAATTCGGGCAGCCCCGGGGCCCATTGAGTCGCGCCGGTCCCCGCCATTCTCCGAGGCGGGCAGTGCGATTCACACCTCGCCGACTTTTGGAGGGTCAGAGAATTCGGAGGACGGCGGGGGCGGGATTCACGCCGACCCCCGGCGATTCTCCAACCCGGCGGGGGGGGTCGGAGAATCCCTCCCAATGCATCTGGTTATCTGCTCCCCCATGGAACCCCCAGGAATCAAAACAAAGGCTCATTGGGCCCCTCTTTGTAAACATGTACAGGATTTGAAAGAATGATGATCTTAATTTAGGACATCTTAGTTGAAACTTTTGCAGCCAAAAGGTCTGGCTGTCTTTCAAACCAGGATTCAATAAAAACATTACTGAAACAGATGCATATATATATAAACATACTAATGTCTCAATTCGTCACAGCTCGTCTTCCATTTTTTGATTTAAGTTATGAGGGACGAACCCCGCCCTGACAAACTTCAGTGTGGAATCAGGGTTGACTCTCAAATCTTGGTATTTACTCCCCATACCCGACCCATTCTGGAATTAGTCTTCATAATTAGACTTCCGGCAAAACACTATCCGAATGTTAAAGATCCCGAACTGATTCAACTTGATTTGGCATTGGATAATCTCATCCCTCAACAATGATCACCGGTGTAGTGATCAACACATCTTCATGTATACAAGGGGTTAATATAAATGCACTACAACTAAGTGATCACTAGAGGGAGCACTAGGGAGGTATAAAATAGAGAGACAGGATCCAGGGGGCGGGAGTTTCTGAAATAGAGGCAAGAGTGTCCGTGCCGGCGTGAAACGTGACAGCGTTTCATGACGGCGCGAAACGGGCGCGGGCACAAACGATTCTGGCTGCCTAGGCTGGAGGGTCGCCCGCCCGACAGGAGGAGGAGGAGGAGGTGGTTGCACCACAGCGACGGAGACGCCCGAGGAGGCCCCGTGTGTACCGACCCCGCTTGTCGTACCAGGACCTCACGAACCGAGCATGCAGGAGGAGACTCCGGCTGAGCCGGGAAACCGTGGCACACATCTGCCACCTGATGGCACACCTGGCACCGCGTGGCACTGGGGAAGGACACCCTCTCCCCGTGGCCGTCAAGGTTAGGGTGGCCCTGAACTTTTATGCCACGGGGTCATTCCAGGTGCCCAGTGGGGACCTGTCCGGCATCTCGCAGACATCGGTGCACCGGTGCATCCGGGCAGTGACAGACGCCCTATATGCCATTGCAGACCGCTACATCCAGTTCCCTATGGACCGGGCCAGCCAGGATGCCCGGGCAGCGGGCTACGCTGCTGTGGCCGGGTTTCCCATGGTCCGGGGCGTGATCGATGGGATGCACGTCGCTGTGCGGCCACCTGCAGATAACAAGGCCGTGTTCACCAATAGGAAGGGGACCTATTCCATGAACATACAGGTGGTCTGCCCCCCCCCTCCCCCCCCGCCCCCCGGCTGAGGGGCTGGTTGCTGGGCGACAGGGGTTACCCGTTGCAGTCGTGGCTGATGACGCCTATACGGAGGCCGATGCGGAGAACGGCTACAACGATGCCCATGCAGCGACCAGGGGTGTGATAGAGAGGTGCTCTGGGCTGCTAAAGATGCGTTTCAGGTGCCTGGACTCCTCTGGGTAGGGTCCTCCAGTACCCGCCAGATAGGGTCGGCCGCATCGTTGTGGTGTGCTGCGTCCTGTACAATATAGCCCAGCAGAGGGAAAGGGGGGAGCGGAGGAGCAGCAGGCTGAGGCGCAGTCCTCCTCAGATGAGGAGGATGGGGGCAATGGTCACGACAGACGGGCTGGACATGGGCGGGAGGCTGCCCACCATTACCGGCTGGGCCAGCGGGCACGGGACAGGCTGATAGCTGACTAGAGGGGCGCGTGAGAATCGCAGAGTATGGGCACAGACCGCACACCACAGCACCAGCCGACCAACCTCACTCCCCCACCCACCCAGCACCAACACCCTCACTCCCCCACCCACCCACCCAGCACCAACACCCTCACCCCCCCACCCACCCACCCACCCACCCACACACCATCAACCACCCCCACCCCACCCCCATGCACACCACCCCTCCATTGCATATCCACCTGCGGCACGACGGGCCGAGCTCTCACGGTCGCCGGTGGAAGCGTGTCTATTGCAGGCCATGGAGGATGGTGACAACCCGCTCTGCGATGAGCTCCTGGCTCTACATCGTTGGGCAATGTCTGACCGATGGCCACGGTACCACCCTCCACCTGGACCATCCCTGCATGCGGCCGTGACACTGCAGCACGAGGTCCCGTCCTCTGCCCGGGGGGATGGAGAGGGCGACCCGGGGGGAGGGGGGCACACTCACCTGGGGCCGACGTAATGCCACCCCTTACACACACACACTGGCGCTCACCTCACACCACACCCCCCCGCACGCTTCGGACAGAGCACAAAGCCAGATTAGTATGTGTGAAAGTGATTTTAATGACAAACAGTCCATACACGTGCCCTAGCCCCTATAACTCGTCTGTGCCCTGCACCCGTGCCAACTTACTCAGTGTCTAATTGTTTGGCTTTACGGGCCCTATGACTACGTCTCAGTGGTTCCCCAGATGGTACAGCAGAACTGGAGGTGGACTCCTGTGATTCCTGCCCTGTGACTCGGGATCCCTTTGGCGGCCGTTTCCTGGGGTGGCCCGGCCTAGATGGGCCAGGCTGCGGCTCGGGCGACTGGGATGGCGAGCTGCCAGCCTGTTCTGCCCACTACCCACCAGATACACCTGGGACGGAAGGGGGGGAGTCCGAGGTGCCGCGGTATTCCGGGACCTCCCCTACAGGGGGACCCGGGACGGGCCCCAGCACCTCCTCCTCCCTCGGGGTGCCCGATGGCCCCCGGCCTCTACACGGGTCGGGGGTGCAAACGGACCAGCCATCCAACGCCCCCCTGACACCTGGCGCTGCCACTCCTGGAGGCCCGTGCTGGTATCGACAAGGGTCTGCAAGTTTGCAGCCATGGAGCTCAGGGAATTGGCCATCCCTGTCTGTGCCTGGGCGACGCCATTGCCTGCTGGGACTGCGCCATGGCCTGCTGAGACTGCGCCATTGCCTGCTGGGACTGCGCCATGGCCTGCTGAGACTGCGCCATTGCCTGCTGGGACTGCGCCATTGCCTGCTGGGACTGCGCCATGGCCTGCTGAGACTGCGCCATTGCCTGCTGGGACTGCGCCATTGCCTGCTGGGACTACGCCATTGCCTGCTGGGACTGCGCCATGGCCTGCTGAGACTGGGCCATTGCCTGCTGGGACTGCGCCATTGCCTGCTGGGACTGCCATTGCCTGCTGAGACTGGGCCATGGCCTGCAGAGACTGGGCCATGGCCTGCTGAGACTGGGCCATGGCCTGCTGAGACTGGGCGACTGCCTGCTGAGACTGGGCCACTGCCTGCTGAGACTGGGCCATGGGCTGCTGGGACTGGGCCATGGCCTGCTGGGACTGGCCCACGGCCTGCTGGGACCTGCCCACGGCCTGCTGGGACTGGGCCAGGGCCTGCTGGGACTGGGCCGTTGCCTGCTGGGACTGCGCCATGGCCTGCTGAGACTGGGCCATGGCCTGCTGAGACTGCGCCATTGCCTGCTGGGACTGCGCCATTGCCTGCTGAGACTGCGCCATTGCCTGCTGGGACTACGCCATTGCCTGCTGGGACTGCGCCATTGCCTGCTGGGACTGCCATTGCCTGCTGAGACTGGGCCATGGCCTGCTGGGACTGCACCATTGCCTGCTGGGACTGCCATTGCCTGCAGAGACTGGGCCATGGCCTGCTGAGACTGGGCCATGGCCTGCTGAGACTGGGCCATTGCCTGCTGAGACTGGGCTGCTGCCTGCTGAGACTGGGCCATGGGCTGCTGAGACTGGGCCATGGGCTGCTGGGACTGGGCCATGGCCTGCTGGGACTGGGCCATGGCCTGCTGAGACTGGGCCATGGCCTGCTGAGACTGGGCCACTGCCTGCTGAGACTGGGCCATGGGCTGCTGAGACTGGGCCATGGGCTGCTGGGACTGGGCCATGGCCTGCTGGGACTGGGCCATAGCCTGCTGAGACTGGGCCATGGCCTGCTGAGACTGGGCCACTGCCTGCTGAGACTGGGCCATGGGCTGCTGAGACTGGGCCACGGCCTGCTGAGACTGAGCCACTGCCTGCTGAGACTGGGCCATGGCCTGCTGAGACTGGGCCATTGCCTGCTGAGACTGGGCCACTGCCTGCTGGGACTGCGCCATGGCCTGCTGAGACTGCGCCATTGCCTGCTGGGACTGCGCCATTGCCTGCTGGGACTGCGCTATGGCCTGCTGAGACTGCGCCATTGCCTGCTGGGACTGCGCCATTGCCTGCTGGGACTACGCCATTGCCTGCTGGGACTGCGCCATGGCCTGCTGAGACTGGGCCATTGCCTGCTGGGACTGCGCCATTGCCTGCTGGGACTGCCATTGCCTGCTGAGACTGGGCCATGGCCTGCAGAGACTGGGCCATGGCCTGCTGAGACTGGGCCATGGCCTGCTGAGACTGGGCGACTGCCTGCAGAGACTGGGCCATGGCCTGCTGGGACTGGGCCACTGCCTGCTGAGACTGGGCCATGGGCTGCTGGGACTGGGCCATGGCCTGCTGGGACTGGCCCACGGCCTGCTGGGACTGGCCCACGGCCTGCTGGGACTGGGCCGTTGCCTGCTGGGACTGGGCCGTTGCCTGCTGGGACTGCGCCATGGCCTGCTGAGACTGGGCCATGGCCTGCTGAGACTGCGCCATTGCCTGCTGGGACTGCGCCATTGCCTGCTGAGACTGCGCCATTGCCTGCTGGGACTACGCCATTGCCTGCTGGGACTGCGCCATTGCCTGCTGGGACTGCCATTGCCTGCTGAGACTGGGCCATGGCCTGCTGGGACTGCACCATTGCCTGCTGGGACTGCCATTGCCTGCAGAGACTGGGCCATGGCCTGCTGAGACTGGGCCATGGCCTGCTGAGACTGGGCCATTGCCTGCTGAGACTGGGCCACTGCCTGCTGAGACTGGGCCATGGGCTGCTGAGACTGGGCCATGGGCTGCTGGGACTGGGCCATGGCCTGCTGGGACTGGGCCATGGCCTGCTGAGACTGGGCCATGGCCTGCTGAGACTGGGCCACTGCCTGCTGAGACTGGGCCATGGGCTGCTGAGACTGGGCCATGTGCTGCTGGGACTGGGCCATGGCCTGCTGGGACTGGGCCATAGCCTGCTGAGACTGGGCCATGGCCTGCTGAGACTGGGCCACTGCCTGCTGAGACTGGGCCATGGGCTGCTGAGACTGGGCCACGGCCTGCTGAGACTGAGCCACTGCCTGCTGAGACTGGGCCATGGCCTGCTGAGACTGGGCCATTGCCTGCTGAGACTGGGCCACTGCCTGCAGAGACTGGGCCATGGCCTGCAGAGACTGGGCCATGGCCTGCTGAGACTGGGCCATGGCCTGCTGAGACTGGGCCATTGCCTGCTGAGACTGGGCCATTGCCTGCTGAGACTGGGCCATTGCCTGCTGAGACTGGGCTACTGCCTGCAGAGACTGGGCCATGGCCTGCTGAGACTGGGCCATTGCCTGCTGAGACTGCGCCATTGCCTGCTGAGACTGGGCCATGGCCTGCTGAGACTGGGCCATTGCTTGCTGGGACTGCGCCATGGCCTGCTGAGACAGTGCCATTGCCTGCTGGGACTGCACCATGGCCTGCAGAGACTGTGTCATGGCGTGCTGAGACTGGGCCATGGCCTGCAGAGACTGGGCCATGGCCTGCAGAGACTGGGCCATGGCCTGCTGAGACTGGGCCACTGCCTGCTGAGACTGGGCCGCTGCCTGCAGAGACTGGGCCATGGCCTGCTGAGACTGGGCCATTGCCTGCTGAGACTGGGCCATGGCCTGCTGGGACTGCGCCATGGCCTGCTGGGACTGGGCCATTGCCTGCTGAGACTGGGCCGCTGCCTGCAGAGACTGGGCCATGGCCCGCTGAGACTGGGCCATTGCCTGCTGGGACTGCGCCATTGCCTGCTGGGACTGCCATTGCCTGCTGAGACTGGGCCATGGCCTGCAGAGACTGGGCCATTGCCTGCTGAGACTGGGCCATGGCCTGCTGGGACTGCGCCATTGCCTGCAGAGACTGGGCCATGGCCTGCTGAGACTGGGCCATGGCCTGCTGAGACTGGGCCATGGCCTGCTGGGACTGCGCCATGGCCTGCTGGAACTGCGCCATTGCCTGCTGAGACTGGGCCATGGCCTGCTGGGACTGCGCCATTGCCTGCAGAGACTGGGCCATGGCCTGCTGAGAATGGGCCATGGCCTGCTGAGACTGGGCCATGGCCTGCTGGGACTGCGCCATTGCCTGCTGAGACTGGGCCATGGCCTGCTGGGACTGCGCCATGGCCTGCTGGGACTGCCATTGCCTGCTGAGACTGGGCCATGGCCTGCTGGGACTGCGCCATGGCCTGCTGGGACTGCCATTGCCTGCTGAGACTGGGCCATGGCCTGCAGAGACTGGGCCATTGCCTGCTGGGACTGCGCCATGGCCTGCTGAGACTGGGCCATGGCCTGCAGAGACTGGGCCATTGCCTGCAGAGACTGGGCCATGGCCTGCTGAGTCTGAGCCATGGGCTGCTGGGACTGGGCCATGGCCTGCTGAGACTGGGCCATGGGCTGCTGAGACTGGGCCATGGCCTGCAGAGACTGGGCCATTGCCTGCAGAGACTGGGCCATGGCCTGCTGAGTCTGAGCCATGGGCTGCTGGGACTGGGCCATGGCCTGCTGGGACTGGGCCATGGCCTGCTGAGACTGGGCCATGGCCTGCAGAGACTGGGCCATTGCCTGCAGAGACTGGGCCATGGCCTGCTGAGTCTGAGCCATGGGCTGCTGGGACTGGGCCATGGCCTGCTGGGACTGGGCCATGGCCTGCTGAGACTGGGCCATGGCCTGCTGAGACTGGGCCACTGCCTGCTGAGACTGGGCCATGGCCTGCAGAGACGGGGCCACTGCCTGCTGAGACTGGGCCATGGCCTGCAGAGACTGGGCCATTGCCGGCTGAGACTGGGCCATGGCCTGCAGAGACTGGGCCACTGCCTGCTGAGACTGGGCCATGGCCTGCAGAGACTGGGCCATTGCCTGCAGAGACTGGGCCATGGCCTGCTGAGACTGGGCCATGGCCTGCTGAGACTGGGCCATGGTCTGCTGAGACTGGGCCACTGCCTGCAGAGACTGGGCCATGGCCTGCTGAGACTGGGCCATTGCCTGCAGAGACTGTGCCATGGCCTGCTGAGACTGGGCCATGGCCTGCTGGGACTGGGCCATTGCCTGCAGAGACTGTGCCATGGCCTGCTGAGACTGGGCCATGGCCTGCTGAGACTGCGCCATTGCCTGCTGAGACTGGGCCATTGCCTGCAGAGACTGGGCCATGGCCTGCAGAGACTGGGCCATGGCCTGCTGCGACTGGGCCATGGCCTGCAGAGACTGGGCCATTGCCTGCAGAGACTGGGCCATGGCCTGCCGAGACTGGGCCATTGCCTGCAGAGACTGGGCCATTGCCTGCTGAGACTGGGCCATTGCCTGCAGAGACTGGGCCATGGCCTGCAGAGACTGGGCCATGGCCTGCTGAGTCTGAGCCATGGGCTGCTGAGACTGGGCCACTGCCTGCTGAGACTGGGCCATGGCCTGCTGAGACTGAGCTATGGCATTGAGCACCTCTGCCATCTGCCGCTGGCTTTGGCTCATGGCTTCCTGTGAGAGGGCAACCAGGTCCTGGGCCACAGACGCCGCCTCCACGGAAAGCTCCAGGCATCGCATCCTGCTCCCCATGTCTGACACGTCGCACCCATTGTCTCCACCGCGGACGCCACCCGTGCGGTTTCGGCCTGTGTGGCAGGCATGACCGGCACCACTCCCAGCTCCTGGATGCGGGTGGACTCCTCCACCTGCATCTGCAGCTGCCTCAAGCCAGCCGTCACCCCCTTCGATCATCCCTGGTTCCGTGACTGCACACCACAGCACCAGCCGACCAGCCTCACCCCACCCCCCCCCCCCCACCCCCCCCCCCCCCCCCCCCACCCCCCCCCCCCCCCAACCCACGGGTGTATGGGTGGGTGTGGTAACTCCAGGAACCCAGGACCCGTCTGGGCGGCAGATGTTTGCTTGCACCAGGATGCCCTCCGACCTCCCGGCCCCGCTGCTGCTCCTACCTCCACCTGCTGTACCGGGACGGCTGTGCGCACCAGCGAGTGTAGCAGAAGCCTCATCGCTAAAGTTCCCAACCGAGGTGAGTGTCTCTGTGATAGTGGAGGGTGTTGGAGATATCAATGGCGTTGTGCCATTCGTCCGACCAAGAATCCATGGTCCCCTGGGGTGGCTGTTCGTGTCCACCCATCCGCTGTGTGTCACTGTCCTGCCTTTCGGTGTCATGTGTGTCGGTGACCCGGGTAGGGGTGTCCTGGGCAGGGTGTTGCTATATTTATTTGGTTATAAATACAGCAATCAATATGGTCATAATATTCCTTAATCCTAATTATGTTTGCTCTAGAGTTGCCAGGTATCTCTCGATACCGCCACAAGGTTCAAACCCGAATACTGATCAAAGAGCCAATACACCAGTTAGTTAGTTCAAAGTCAATACTATTTATTTACACACACAATAATATCTACTCATGCACAAATACCACAAACTAAACTATCTCTAACGCTAACGCCTATACTTAACTTCGGGTGCCCACTCAGTCAGAGGAACAATGGCCGTTGTTCGGATCTGAGGCTGTCGGGTATGAAGGTGTAACAGGAGAACAGCTAAGGTTGTCCGTCTGTTGGCGAGCGTTGACCTTGGACTTACTGCTTCTGGTGCAGCTGGTGGACGGGTCTCTCCACTTCGAGAGCCGAGTCCAAGAGAGCGATTCTCTCTCGGGGGCTTCTTATTCCCGAAGGGGCTTCGCGCACTTTTGGGCGGGCCTTGAACTTGGCCCCAATTAATTGGGCCATATCTTGATCACTGGTATTGATCTTGACCAATAAAGGGGTGGGTGCCCTGATGGTTGGGCGTGTCCTGGGTGGCCGTTGGCCTTGCTTTGTTTATGCTTTCGGCTTGGGGAACTGGAGCCGGGGTGTCTGGAGCTAGATTGGTTGCTTGAGTATCTTTCCTTTGTTCCCGGAGACTGGGCCATTGCCTGCTGGGACTGCGCCATTGCCTGCTGGGACTGCCATTGCCTGCTGAGACTGGGCCATGGCCTGCAGAGACTGGGCCATGGCCTGCTGAGACTGGGCCATGGCCTGCTGAGACTGGGCGACTGCCTGCTGAGACTGGGCCATTGCCTGCTGAGACTGGGCTACTGCCTGCAGAGACTGGGCCATGGCCTGCTGAGACTGGGCCATGGCCTGCTGAGACTGGGCCATTGCCTGCTGAGACTGGGCTACTGCCTGCAGAGACTGGGCCATGGCCTGCTGAGACTGGGCCATAGCCTGCTGAGACTGCTTGAGTATCTTTCCTTTGTTCCCGGAGATGGGCCATCAATATGTTAATTGACCTACAGTTTCAGTCTCGTCTGGGAGCTGCCTTCTCAATCCGCATCCAGGCTCTGTGCCTGCTTGCTTTCTTAACATTGTCCATATTTCCCTACAGTCATTGCAAACAGCCATTTTGTATTCTGGAAGTGGCCATCCACTTCCCTCCTTGTGATCCTCAACGCGAAGCATGAAGGATCATATTATTGCATCTTCTTCGTTCTCCTCTGAAGTTGGGCACCCATAAGTAAGGACAGGCACTATACTACTCTATCCTATGAATTGAAACTTTTACCTAAATTACTTTATATACATACATCATTATCAAATTCTACGGGGCGCTATGGCATTTAGGCATGCATTACAAAACAAAAAAAACTGGAACCTCTAACTAACCTTAACTAAACTATCCTCAATCAATCACAAGAATTTACTAATTTTTAAACTGTACAATAGTAGCAACACAGGTCTTTCTGGCTTGGCAGTCAAGCACAGAGTTTTACATTTCTTTTATTAGAACGAACAAACACAAAAAAAAAGGATACGCTTTAATTCACTTTTAAAGGGGTTGGGGGGTTTGTTGAGGTCCGAAAATAGGGGATCTGAATGTGTATATCGGAGTGGCTTTCCTCCGCCATTTCCTCCGTTTTAGGGTCTGAACGACACTGCAGAGTATCGCAAGTACCAATAGTGATTCCACAACGTAGGATAGGGAATACCAAGTTATGAACTTGTCACACCAGGTCGGTGTATCGGTTACTATCTCAGGATACAGTGTACGGCAGGGGTGTGAAACATTCACGGCCTGCATGGTAGGGGTCAGGGGGGGTAGCGTCCGCGAGCAACTGGAGGGATCGCGCTAAGATCCAACTGTAGAGCATAATGGTTGTCTTCATCTTTTCTTCTTTCTTCCTCTTGAGGCTTCTGTGGTTTCGGGGTTCTAAGGACGCAAGCGTAATTTCTGTTATTATCTTGTTTAAGATCTCGTATGTCTGTCTGTCTGTCCTTTATTGCCAATTACTCATTATAATCGGTCACCATCTGTGACTCACTCATATTTTTAAAAACCAAATCTTTGGGACAAGACATCCGAGAAAAAAACTGACACAATGCGAGCCGTCTCGCAGCCTGTGCGATCTACCATCCCAGTGTTCTAGGATGTAAATAGCATTTGGAAGCAACCTAAGGGTCGCCATAAACAAACAGAAGAGTTTTGAACTAAAAGTGTCAAAATGGGGTGGCTATGGGCCGCGGCGGGTAAGAATGGGTAGAATCCCCGGGTAGGACGGTGACCAGTGCCGTATGTGCTCTATCCGAGCGGAGCTGAGCAGGAGGTCCTCAGGCAGGGTGGGGACCAGTGCCGTTACTCCACTGCCTGAGTGACCGGACAAGAACGGGTAAGAGTGTGGTTGGCGTGGTGGTTGCAGTTATGCTATCTCCTGCCTTCGAAGCAGAAGAGCAGTTATGAAAGGTTGTCGACGGACAAAATTGTTTCTTTAACTGCCAGTGGGCGTCAAAGGAGTGGTGGCGTGGGACCATGAAAACATTGAGTGAACAAACAACATTCAACATTGACAGTAACAAACATTTAAACAGCCAACCAACATAACAAAATCGTGCAGATTCCATCAGAAAGGACACCGTAAATCTCCATCGGTTCCTTTTTACCATCATCTGCTGTACAGCTTTTTCATGGGTGAGGCCGGTGACTGGGGGGGCTGGCCAAATCCAGTCCTAAAAAATATTCTGTCCCTTTCATGGGGCGTCCGGTATGAGGGTGTGGGGGGTGTATCCTGTTGACGTGGATACCGTGTTTCGTATGAACATTAATGCAAATGGGAGAACTGTGTCCCAGGTGCTTGTGCTGTTGCACCATTTTTCTGAGGGTCGCTTTTAAAGTTCTGTTCATTCTTTCTACTATGCCACTTGGCTGGGGGTGGTATGCAATATGGAACTTTTGTTTTATGCCGAAAATTGTAAGGACATTTTTCATAACTCGTCCTGTAAAATGGGAGCCTTGATCGGACTCTATACTGCGTGGACGTCCCCATCTTGTAAAGATGTGCTGAGTGAGGATTTTAGCTGTCGTTTTGGCCGTGTTTGTTCTGGATGGAAAAGCTTCCACCCATTTTGTGAAGGTGTCGATGACCATCAACACATACTTGAAACCATTCCTGCAGGGGGGTAGGGGTCCTATATAATCAATTTGTAAATTCGTCCAGGGGCCACTAACGGGGCGGGTGTGACTAAACTGACCTTTTCTTGCGTATCTGTCCTGATTGTTCTGGGCACAGATTAAGCAATTCTCAATGTAGTGAGTCACATCAGTCTTTAAATCGGGCCACCAGCAGAGAGGTCTGAGGTGGGCCAGGGTGGCTTCCATGCCTTGGTGTCCATGGTTGTCATGGAACTGACAAATAATCTGATTCCTGTCCTGGCTGGGGACTACATAAATTCCGTCCTTTATAATCACACCGTCATGTGTGGTTAATGCATTTTTATACTTATCATAAGGGGCTGGGAAGTTGCCCTTTAAAACTTCCCTGAGCTTCTCATCTTCTTTTTGGGCCTGTGCTAGATCCTGAATGTTGGTCTGTGAGACCTGAACCGCGTGTCCTGGGGCACTCTCGGGAGGGTTCCAAAAGTGACCGTGTCTGGAACCTGCCTTTGCCAGGGCGTCTGTCCTAACATTACTGGGGGGAAGAACGATGACGGCTACAGACTTTAATAATTCCATATTTTATATCTTTGGCTGTCCTCAGAATATGCCGGAGTAATGGGGCTGAGGGTAGGGGCTTTCCGTCTGCGGAAACAAATCCTTTTGATTCCCACAACGTACGAATTCTGTTAAACTGTTGCAGACATATAAACTGTCAGAATATATGTCAGCTGGGGTCAGGAACAAGTCGGGGTGATCTAAAATATACGCTACGGCTGCCAGTTCTGCTGCCTGCAAGCCTAAGTGTCCTGGCAATTTTAACGAAATCTCTTCTAGGGCGGGTCCCTGCACGTCCTCTACATAAATACCGCAACCGGTAATCCTTTTGCCGTTTAAAACTGTGGAGGAGCCATTCACATTGATTCTAAGAGGTGCGCATGTGTCTGTGGGCTTAGGTCTCTTGGGTGAAGTACCTGGTTTCGGGGGAGCTGACTTCGGTATAAATTGTGCCTAGTGGTTATTATTTCACATTCGTGTGGGGTGCCTGCATACTGTAAATTATCAGCGAGGAAAGTGTGGGTCTTTGTCCTTTTAACTGTTATGTCCTGTCCCTGTAAGAGAAGGGTCCAATGGGCTGCGTGGATTTGGCTGACTGTGCCATCCTTAAGTCTACCATCAAGTAGGAGATGTGTTGGGGTGTGTTCAGTTAGAATGGTGATGGGGTTGAGTCCTGTAATGTATGCAAAGTATTGTACTGCCCAAAAAACTGCGAGCAGGTGCCTTTCGCAGGCAGAAAATCCTTGCTCGACAGGATCTAATACACGTGAGGCGTATGCCACGGGGCCTAATCGATCATGTCGTTCTTGGAGGAGAACGGCCGAAAGGGTTCGCTCGGTGCTTCCAACTTCAATTGCGTACGGGAAGAATGGATCTGGGACCTGTAAAGCGGGGGCTGTGCTGAGGGCTCTTTTTAAGGCATCCACGGCATCCGTGTGCTGTGGAAGCCATTCCCGAGGTGCTTGCTTCTTGAGAAGGGTGGATGGGGCGCTGCCTTTGTAGCAATACCGTCGATGTGGTTTCTACAGTAGCCAACCAGTCCTAGAAATGACCGGAGGGCTGTGACGTTATGGGGCAGGGGTAATTTGGCGATCGAGTCGATTCTTTTCTGCTCGATCTTGCATTTGCCATGTATGATTACTGTTCCTAAGTAAATCCCTTTTCCTGTAAAATCTGGGCCTTCTTGGGGTTCAATTTACAGCCAATTTGTTGTAGGAGTTCTAATAGTTTGTCGAGAAGCAAAATGTGCTCTTTCTTAGTATCTGTCTGCATATTCCAGAAGGATTTAAATGACATGACACCTCGGCTACAGTGAATTCTTCTTCGTCTCCGCCGATATGACTTCGAACTTGTCTACACACTGGGTAAGGAGCTGATCGTCGCGGATGCCCTATCCCGATCCATCACCACGCCATGTGAACAGGGCAACTTCATCTGCCACAGAGAGGCACAGGTGCAGTTGTGTACCAGCAACCTCCCAGCCACTGATGGACGAGTGGTCCAAACACGTGAAGAAACTGCCAATGATCCTCTACTGCAGCGTGTGATGCAACACCTCGTCCATGGCTGGCAAAAGGTGCAATGTCCCCAGTTCTTTAATGTTAAGGACGAGTTAACGGTCATTGACAGAATCGATCTTAAACTGATAGGATTGTCATTCCTCAAAGCATGCAAGCTATGGTGCTCATTCAGATCCATGACCTTAGGGTCGAAAAATGTCAACGCAGAGCTTGGGAAGCGGTTTATTGGCCAGGCATCAGCCAGGACATTGCTAACACGGTCCTCAACTGCCCAACCTGCCAGAAGTTTCAACCGGCTCAACCCAAGGAAACGCTGCAACAGCACGAGCTTGTGACCTCTCCGTGGGCCAAGGTGGGGGTAGACCTCTTTCATGCAAATGGGCGTGACTACCTGCTCTTGGTCGACTACTTCTCCAGCTACCCGTAAGTGGTGAAATTGTCAGACCTCACGTCCAGGTCAGTCATTAAAGCCTGCAAAGAGACGCTTGCCAGGCATGGGATACCACTGACAGGGATGAGTGACAATGGTCCATGTTTCTACAGCCAGGAGTGGTCCGACTTTGCACGATCCTACCACTTCAGGCACATCACATCCAGTCCCCATTACCCCCAATCAAACGGGAAGGCCGAGAAAGGGGTCCATATTGTCAAGCGGCTGCTGTGCAAGGCTGCAGACTCAGCCTCTGAATTCAACCTGGCGCTATTGGCATACAGGGCAACCCCTCTGTCGATTGGTTTGTCTCTGGCGCAGCTGCTGATGTACTGCAACCTGAGGACGGCTGTTCCAGCATCCATATTCCAGACCTTGACCACCTCATGGTGCTGCAGAAGGTGCAGCGATCCAAGGACTAGTAGAAGATCACGTATGATGCTCATGCCACGGGTCTGCCTGCGCTGGCTCCAGCAGATGTTGTTCGTGTCCAGTTGCCTGAGGGAGGTTGGTCAGCCCCAGTTGTTGTTGTCAGGAAGGCCGCCCCACGGCCTTTCGTTGTTCAAATGGCTGATGGCTCCATTCTCCGGCGCATCAGGAGGACGCTGCGGAGAGTTCCCCGCCCACCGCCTAACCGCATTGCTCCACCTGTTATCATGCTTCCTCCGGACGTCTCCTGCCACGAGGCCACCGATCTGCCAGCCATCCCGCCTGTCCAATTGCCGGCGTCTCCTGCTCCACCTCTGCGGCGATCGACAAGAATTCGTCGCCCGCCTCAACGACTGAATCTATAGTCTTAACTCTTGTAAATTTTGTTCAGTTTGCTCTGTATCTGCACGATAGACATCTTCCCATGTACATATGTTCGTTAACTCACCACTTGTACATAGCCTACCGACTGAACTGGCTTGGGACAATTCACACCTCTTTAACCTGGAGTTACCTCTCTCTCTGCATCTTTGATGATTTGATTGCCTGCAGGTGCTCGCATTCCGGGGCATCTCTGACTGTGTCTATATAAACATTTCTGGAACAAGCCTTTCCATTCACCTGAAGAAGGAGCCGTGCTCCGAAAGCTCGTGTTTGAAACAAACCTGTTGGACTTTAACCTGGTGTTGTAAGACTTCTTACTGTGCTCACCCCAGTCCAACGCCGGCATCTCCACATCATGTAATTATTGAAATCACATCATTGAAATTAGCAAACGTGACGCCACTGTTTAAAAAAGGAGGTAGGCAGAAAGCAGGAAATTATAGGCCAGTGAGTTTAACTTCGGTAATAGGGAAGATGCTGGAATCTATCATCAAGGAAGAAATTGCGAGGCATCTGGATAGAAATTGTCCCATTGGGCAGACGCAGCATGGGTTCGTAAAAGGCAGGTCGTGCCTAACTAATTTAGTGGAATTTTTTGAGGACATTACCAGTGCAGTAGATAACGGGGAGCCGATGGATGTGGTATATCTGGATTTCCAGAAAGCCTTTGACAAGGTGCCACACAAAAGGTTGCTGCATAAGATAAAGATGCATGGCATTAAGGGTAAAGTAGTAGCATGGATAGAGGATTGGTTAATTAATAGAAAGCAAAGAGTTGGGATAAATGGGTGTTTCTCTGGTTGGCAATCAGTAGCTAGTGGTGTCCCTCAGGGATCCGTGTTGGGCCCACAATTGTTCACAATTTACATTGATGATTTGGAGTTGGGGACCAAGGGCAATGTGTCCAAGTTTGCAGATGACACTAAGATGAGTGGTAAAGCGAAAAGTGCAGAGGATACTGGAAGTCTGCAGAGGGATTTGGATAGGTTAAGTGAATGGGCTCGGGTCTGGCAGATGGAATACAATGTTGACAAATGTGAGGTTATCCATTTTGGTAGGAATAACAGCAAACGGGATTATTATTTAAACGATAAAATATTAAAGCATGCCGCTGTTCAGAGAGACTTGGGTGTGCTAGTGCATGAGTCACAGAAGGTTGGTTTACAAGTGCAACAGGTGATTAAGAAGGCAAATGGAATTTTGTACTTCATTGCTAGAGGGATGGAGTTTAAGACTAGGGAGGTTATGTTGCAATTGTATAAGGTGTTAGTGCGGCCACACCTGGAGTATTGTGTTCAGTTTTGGTCTCCTTACTTGAGAAAGGACGTACTGGCGCTGGAGGGTGTGCAGAGGAGATTCACTAGGTTAATCCCAGAGCTGAAGGGGTTGGATTATGAGGAGAGGTTGAGTAGACTGGGACTGTACTCGTTGGAATTTAGAAGGATGAGGGGGGATCTTATAGAAACATTTAAAATTATGAAGGGAATAGATAGGATAGATGCGGGCAGGTTGTTTCCACTGGCGGGTGACAGCAGAACTAGGGGGCATAGCCTCAAAATAAGGGGAAGTAGATTTAGAACTGAGTTTAGGAGGAACTTCTTCACCCAAAGGGTTGTGAATCTATGGAATTCCTTGCCCAGTGAAGCAGTTGAGGCTCCTTCATTACATGTTTTTAAGGTAAAGATAGATAGTTTTTTGAAGAATAAAGGGATTAAGGGTTATGGTGTTCGGGCCGGAAAGTGGAGCTGAGTCCACAAAAGATCAGCCATGATCTCATTGAATGGCGGAGCAGGCTCGAGGGGCCAGATGGCCTACTCCTGCTCCTATTTCTTATGTTCTTATGTACATAGTCAGACATGTATATACCTCCACGTTCCAAAATGTATTTTAAAAAGGGGAGATGTCATAATATCCACTCATGTATATAATGAGATGCAGACAGGCAGTGATTGACACATAGGATGACCAATGAACACACAACACAGAACAACCAATCACCAGACAGGACACCACCACTATAAAGCCCACAGGACATTAAGACTCTCTCTCTCTCAGGACCCAGCTACTGAGACAGTCAGCGTGCACAAGTTAGTGAGCACTATTACCATGCGGTAGCTAGTAAGTCTGGTCAAGCCAGTAAGAGGTCATCAGTTAGATTATTAGAGTGTCAACCCACAGCTGAACATGTACAGCAGTCCATAGTTAAATAAAACCGTGTTGGATCATCTCCTGTATCAGATGTTTGTTTCTAGCTTCACTGCATCCAGTTGCAGTCAACGTCGAACCAACCTGCCTAACACATCAACCCCAGGTCCGGTTCCAACTTTTGAAGGTGGTATCCATTGGTACGGGCATGAACCTGTGGTTGTTACAGATGGGGGCCATAGTGGATATTTCGGTGAGGCCGAAGTGTTGTCTCATCTGATACCCCGCTCCCACCACTGGGCTTCTTGAGTGTTTGGTTGGAGGGGACATGATTAGGGCTCGGAGGGATGTCCCTATGCAGGAACTCTCCTCCATCCTCACCCACTCCGCTTCCGGTTCCTTCATCCATCCCCTCACTCTTTCTGCTGTGGCCGCCCATTGGTAGAACTGAAGGTTTCGGAGGGTCTCCCATGTTTCTTTTCCTTTGTAGGACCATTTTGGATCCTCCGGTTCTCCCCCCACCCCCCCTATAAACACCATGATTAGTTTTTCTACTGTGTTGAAGACGGCCTTGGGGATTTGATCGGGAGGGATCTGAACAGGAAGAAGAACATGGGCAGTATGTTCATTTTGATAGTCTGCACTCTCCCTGCCAGGGAGTGTGGGGGTATGGGAGTGGGCTCGGCCTCTGCAGGCCCTTATTACCTTCCTCACCAGACTCGTCTGGTTCCATTTGTGGATCCATGTCCAGTCGTGGGCTATTTAGATCCCCAGGTCTACCAGCCCTGGAAGCATCAATTTCACAACTACAATGAAGTCGATCCTGGTGAAGACCCTGTGTAACTTGGAGAAGAAGTGTGGGGCCCAGAGGACGAGACAGCCGGAGCAGCAGGGTGGGGCCCAGAGGGCGAGGCAGCCAGAGCAGCTGTGTGGGGCCCAGAGGGCGAGGCAGCCAGAGCAGCTGTGTGGGGCCCAGAGCGCGAGGCAGCCGGAGCAGCCGTGTGGGGCCCAGAGGGCGAGGCAGCCAGAGCAGCCGTGTGGGGCCCAGAGGACGAGACAGCCGGAGCAGCAGGGTGGGGCCCAGAGGGCGAGGCAGCCAGAGCAGCTGTGTGGGGCCCAGAGGACGAGGCAGCCAGAGCAGCTGTGTGGGGCCCAGAGAGCGAGGCAGCCAGAGCAGCCGTGTGGGGCCCACAGCGCGAGGCAGCCGGAGCCACAGTGTGGGGCCCAGAGGGCGAGGCAGCCAGAGCAGCCGTGTGGGGCCCAGAGCGCGAGGCAGCCAGAGCAGCCGTGCAGGGCCCAGAGCGCGAGGCAACAGTAAGGAACAAGGCAAAACTACCCAGCTTTCACTCACTGGCACATGCCAGGCATCCACTGTGGATTTCTAATATCTGAGGATGTGGTGAATGTGATTCACACCGGATTATAATCTGTATATACATGTGCCTATATTGTAAGTGCAGTTGCACTACCTGTCCTCCAGGGGGAGTAGCTCTGGGAATGCTCGAGAGTTGTACGGGACTTCTCCCTTGGCTCCGCCCAGGACTCCTCCCCCGGGATCTGCTGTATAAAGATCAGTGCCACAGGGTCAGCCGGCCAGTTCACCGAAAGTTCAACGGCTAACAGGCTGGCTCTGTTGTAAGTATATTAAAACCAGTATTCTAATCCTACAAGCACGTGTCTGTAGAATTGTTGGTTCCAACAGAGGATAAAGTTGAGAAGCAGAAATACAAAATTCGTTCACTGTCTACCTGAAGGATGTGGAGGCTTTGGAGAGAGTACAGAAAAGGTTTACCAGGATGTTACCTATAATGGAGGGTATTAGCTATGAGGAGAGGTTGGATAAACTGGGATTGTTCTCCCTAGAGAGACGGAGGCTGAGGGGCGACCTGATAGAAGTTTATAAATTTATTAGGGTTATAGTTAGGGTGAACAGTTGGATGCTTTTTCCCAGGACGGAAATGACAATTACAAAGGGGCACAAGTTCAAGGTGAGGGGGGAAATGTTCAGTGGAGATGTGGGAGAGAAGTTTTTAAAAACAGAGGGTGGTGGTGGCCTGGCATGTACTGCCGAGTGAGGTGGCTGAGGCAGATATGTTAGTGACCTTTAAGACTTACCTGGATAGGCACGTGAACAGACGGGGTATAGAAGGATACAGGTGGTTGGTCTAGATAGGACACCTGACCGGTCCAGGCTTGGAGGGCCGAAGGGCCTGTTCCTGTGCTGTATTGTGCGGGAGGTTCCACGACCCAGGGGAAAAAGAATTCTCCTTCTTCTCCCACGTGCACAAGGCCTACTCACGGGTAGACTTTTTTGTGGCAGGGCAGAGGGTGCTTCCAGGGGTAACAAAGGCAGAATACTCCGCCATTGTACTCGCTGACCATGTGCCACGTTACATGGACGTGAGGTTGGTGAAGGGACGAGCCCAACCACCCCCATGGAGGCTGGATGCACCTCTCCTCACCAATAAGGAATTCAACACTAAAATCTCCTAAGCTATTAATGATTATCAATCCTGCAACCAGAACAGGGAGGTGTCACCCTCCATATTCTGGGAGGCACTGAAGGCGGTGATCATGGGGCAAAATTACAGCTTATAGGGCCCTTAGGGACAGGAAGTAAAGGGAAGCCGAGCAGCAGCTGATTGACTCCATACTGGAGGTGGATCAGCGGGTACTCCACACCCCAACCGTGCGACTGCTGGCAGAAAGGAAAAAGCGGCAGATGGAATTTGACCAGCTCTCTGCCAGGCACGGGGCCTTTTACAAACATGGAGACGGGCAGCAAGGTGGCTCAGCGGGTTAGGACTGCTGCCTCACAGCTCCAGGGACCCAGGTTCGATTCCCGGCTTGGGTCACTGTCTGTGCGGAGTCTGCACGTCCTCCCCGTGTCTGCGTGGGTTTCCTCCGGGTGCTCCGGTTTCCTCCCACAGTCCAAAGATGTGCAGATTAGGTGAATTGGCCATGCTAAATTGCCCTCAGTGTCCAAAATTGCCCTTAGTGTTGGGTGGGGTTACTGGGTTATGGGGATAGGGTGGAGGTGTGGGCTTGAGTAGGGTGCTCTTTCCAAGAGCTGGTGCAGACTTGATGGGCCGAATGGCCTCCTTCTGCTCTGTAAATTCTATGATTCTGGGTCACTGTCCGTGTGGATTTACACATTCTCCCCGTGTCTGCGTGGGTTTCGCCCCCACAACCCAAAGATGTGCAGGGTAGGTGGATTGGCCATGCTAAAATGCCCCTTAATTGGAAAAAATGAATTGGGTACTCTAAATTTATTAAAATACATGGAGACAAAGCCAGCTGAAAAAAACAGGCTGCCGTGAAAGAGATAGCTGGGATCAGGGACAGTGACGGTAGGATGGTAGCGGACCCAAACGAGGTCAGTAAGGCCTTTACGAACTTTTACCGAGGGCTATACAGCTCCGAGCCCCCAGAGGGGGCCTCGGGATTGGGACAGTTCCTCGAGAGGCTGGACATACCGGCAGTGAGGGAGGACCGGGAACAGGCGCTGGAAGCACCATTGGTGCTGGGCGAAATTGTGGAATGCAGAATGACAGGGAGTGGGATAGCTTGATCTTGGTTTCGGACATGGCTCGGCACAACACGACGGTCGAAGGGACTGTTCTGTGCTGTACTGTTCTATATTCTATGAGGTCAGGGAAAGCGCCGGGACCGGATGGGTTCCCAGCAAATTTTACACAAAATGCTCAGCAGGGCTGGTCCTGCATCTGCGGGAGATGTTCAACGACTCACTGTCTAAGGCAGCCCTGCCGCCCAGCTGGCCTAGGCCTCAATCTCACTGATCCCCAAAAGGACAAAGACCTGACAGAGTGTGGATCACACAGACCCATCTCTCTCTCCGAAACACTGACGTGAAGATCCTGGCGAAAGGTCTGACGAGGCGACTGGAGAGCTGCCTGCCAGATGTGATCGCGGAAGATCAAACCGGGTTTGTTCAGGGAAGACAACTAACAGGGAACATCAGGCACCTGCTGAACATAGTAATGACCCCCATCCGGGGACTGGACACCGGAGGTGATCATCTCCCTGGACGCTGGGAAAGCCTTCGATCGAGGAGAGTGGAGGTACCTCATTGAGGTGCTTGAATGGTTTGGGTTTGGAGCAGGGTTCACCACGTGGTGAAGCCCCTGTACATTGGTCAAATGGCGAGCGTACGAACAAACACCACCAGCTCCGAGTACTTCCGGCTGCACAGAGGAACGAGGCAGGGCTGCTCACTATCCCAGCTCCTGTTCACACTGGCAGTTCAGTCATTGGCCATTGCCCTTAGATCAGCGGATTGGTGGACGGACATCCGAAGAGGGGGTAGAGAGCATAGAGAGTTTCACCGTATGCAGATGTCCTGCTCCTCTACGTGTCGGGCTCTCTAGCCAGCATGGGAAAGATAACCGGACTCCTCAGGGAGTTCGGCACCTTCTCAGGTTACAAACTCAACCTGGGAAAGAGCGGAGTCTTCCCAGTAAACCCCCGAGAGGGAGGAGCGGAGCTGGAGGAACTGTTTAAAGTAACACAAACCAAGTTCAGGTATCTGGGGATCACAGTGGCCCACAGCTGGAAGAGGATCCACAAATGGAACCTCTCTAGCCTGGTGTAGGAGGTGAAGGGGAACCTGCAAAGACGGGACTCACTCCCTCTTTCACTAGCCGGAAAGGTAGAGACGATCAAAATGAGTGTGCTGCCGAAGCTCCTCTTCGTATTCAGATCACTCCCGATCTTCATCCCTAAATTCTTCCTCACCGAGGGTGACATATAAATCACAGCCTCCGTCTGAGGGGAGGGGTGGGAGGGTGGCGGGGGCAGTATCTGGAGAACAGAAATCCATTTTACAATGAGCGCGGCACATGGGAGGCCTGACCCTGCCAAATCTCCTGTTCAACCGCTGAGCGGTCAACACAGAAAGGGGGGGGGGGGGGCTACGGAAGCCGGAGGTGACTGCATCCGAGTGGAGGAGGTCTTCTGCCCGGGGCCATCTCTCCGAGCGCTGGCCACCGCGCGACCCCCCCCCCCCCCCCCCCCCCCCCCCCACACACACACACACGCTCCAGGAGCCCGGTGGTAGTGGCCACCCTGAGGACCTTGAACCGGTTTAGATGCCATTTTTAACTCAGCGAGATGTCCACGGGGGCCCCTCACCTGCAATAAACACAAGTTTGCACCGTAGGGGTGGATGCAACCTTTGGGACGTGGGGAGGAGGCAGAGGAACACTGACATCAGATGACAGGTACGTGGACGACAGACTGGCGTCCCTGGGGGATCTCACAGAGAAGCTCCAACTCCCGAAAGGGAACGAGTTCAGATATCTGCAGCTACATAACTTCCTCCACAAGTAGACGAAAGAGTTCGACCAAAGACACATACACACACCCCTGGACACAATGGTGGGGCTGGACTGATTAGGGGACAACAAGTGCGGTGACATATACTGGTTAAGACTCCACTGGATGAGACTGGATCCCGGTGACCCCAAAATCGCAACCAGCGCCCGGGACCCTGCCAAACACAACTACTTATCTTCCACAAGGTCAGACTTCTCCCATCGGATCCCGGACAACCCAGAAGCAGTCTGGGCGTTCTGCGGGTGAGACTAAAACAACAGCGTTTAGACTTCCGGTGGCGGCTATGGAGTGAGTAGTCGCACGCAGGGCAGCTCCGGCTCAAAGGCATTGGTTTGGGCACTTGATACCCGTAAGTGGGGTAGCTCTGGAAGGAAAGAGGTGCAGAAGGAGGAGAGGGTGAGGTTCTCCCCAAGAATGGTCTGTCTGCTAGCTGAGAAATTGGGGGAACTCATGGCGCAGCAACAATTGAGAAAATGGCAGAGGGGGGAAGGTATAAAGCCAGAGGGAAAGGTTCCGATGGAGCAGCTCATGGCCTTCATCTGAGAGGAACTGTGGCAGCAGAGGAAAGAGATGAAAAGCAGAGGAAAAAGAGTTCAAAGGTCACGGAGTGTGCAGTAGCACCTCTGCGAAGGTAGATGGACCGAGTGGAAAAGTGCCTCGAGCCACAAGGGGCGACGTTGCAGGAGGTGGAGACGGTGGTTTCCGACCTGAGCGACTGGATTGTGTCTCTGGAGGCGGAGGTGGGGGCCCTGAGAGATCTGTGTAAGACGTTTTGGGTGAAGTTGGAGAAACAAGAAAACAGGTCGAGGCGGCAGAACCTTCGAATTGTGGGGCTGCCAGAGGTGTGGAAGGGACGAGCGCCACAAAATATGTGTCAAAGATGTTGGCCAGGGTGGTGGAGGAAGGGGTGCTGGACCAAGCCCCAGAGGTGGACAGGGCACATAGGTCCTTAAGGGAAAGGCCGAGAATGGGCGAGCCACCGCGGGTGGTGGCTGTACGGATGCACAAATTCTTGGAGAAGGAAAGGATCTTGCAATGGGCCAGGGAGAAGTGAGACAGCGAATGAGAGGGGAACCGGGTCTGAATATACCAAGATATCAGGGCGGAGCTGGTAAAGAGACACACAGGATTCAACAGGGCCAAAGCAGTCTTGCTCCGGAAAAAAAAATTCAGTTTGAAGTGTTGTACCCGGCGAAACTATGGGTCACATTTAAAGGCTGGGAGAATTATTTCAAAACACCAGAAGAGGTGAATGACTTTATAAGGGACCATAAACTGGGGGAGAGCTGTGAGTTGGTGCAAGATGGAGGAGCTGCATCTGTAAAGGTTGGAAGGTATCGTTGATATATGTTGCCAGAGGGTGGGGGGCTCTTTTTGTCTTATTTGTTGGTTGTTGTTACTCCATATTGTATTTTGCGGAGTTACAAGTTTATAACTGCGTACGGGGGTAATTACGGCCCTTCCCCCCTCCCGCCGTCTGTAGTATCATTTTGGAGGGGGTGGATTGCGGCTTTGGTTGGTTTTTACCGGGGGGGGGGGGGGGGGGGGGGGGGTTTGGAGGTGTCCAGTCCCCGGATGGGGTCAATACTATGTTCAGCAGGTGTCTGATGTTCAGGTGAAGGAGCAGTGCTCCGAAAGCTAGTGTTTGAAACAAACCTGTTGGACTTTACCTGGTGCTGTAAGACTTCTTACTGTGCTCACCACAGTCCAACGCCGGCATCTCCACATCATGACCGAAGGATCTGCATTGATCTGAAGGATTTGAAGCTGAATATTAAAAGGAGCACTACTCTATACCAAAGGGAAGGAGATAACGTGTGAAATAGTTGGAGCAACCTGCTTCAACAAACTGGACGAGTCACAAGGCTTCTGGCAACTGAAACTGGATAAAGAAAGCACTAAATTGTGCACCTTCAACGCACCCATTGGGAGTTTGTTTTTAAAAAATGCCATTTGGCATCATCTCGGCTTCAGAGACCTTTCATCGTGCCGTGGAGCTTCTAGTTGAGGGAATTCCGGGGGTCCGTGTATATGTGGATGACATTATCATTTGGGGGTCGACTCGGGAGGAGCATGACAAACGGCTCCGAAGGATCCTAAAAAACATCAAGGGAACCGGTCTGAAGTTGAACAGGACGAAATGTCAAGTCGGGGTGCACAACATCACCTTCCTGGGGGACAAGCTGTCCGCACAAGCCTGTTCAAGACAAGATCAGGGCAATTCTGCAGATGCCACGCCCGATGGATAAAAAAGGCATTTTAGGAATGCTGGGCATGATCAATTTTGTGGGAAAGTTCATTCCCAACTTGGCAGCCAAAACGACACACTCGAGAGAGAGAGGTCATAAAGAAAGATGTACCATTCCAGTGATCCAGTGACCATGAACAAGAGAGGCTGGCACTGCCGGTTTCGCTGACCACAGTGCCAGTTCTCATGTACTTTGACCCACCACAAAACACCAAAATCACTGATGAATCACAGGATGGTTTGGGGGCAGTCCTACCCCAGCAGGATCTGGAAGGAGACTAGCTGCCCAGTGGCGTACGCATCCAGGGCGATGTCTGACACTGAGCGAAGATACCCACAAATCCAAAAAGAATGTCTCGGGCTCATTAATGGGCTAACGAAGTTCCATGATTATGTTTACGGGCTGCCAACCTTCATTGTGGAGACTGATCACAGGTCACCATCACCAAAACAAATCTTAGCGGGATGTTGCTGTAAAACCAAAGAATGATTATGAAGTTGCAGCGTTACAGCTTTGAGTTGGTGTATACGCCGGGTAAGCATTTTATTGTGGCTGACATGCTTTCCAGAGCTACCGGCAATGAGGAACCACTCCAGCTGGATGAGGACATACAGGTCCACGTAAACATGGTGACAGAGTCTCTGTCAGTCTCTGACAAGTCAAAAATAATGAAAGAAGAAACTGCGAGGGGCATTATCCTGCAGAAAGTGACAAAGTATCTCCATGAATGTTGGCCCAAAGGGTCCTGTACAAATTTCTACAATATTCAAGCAGAATTAAGTGATGTGAATGGATTTTTGCTGGAGAATCAGTGGATTGTAATTCCACAGGCACCATGATCCTCGTAAAATTGCATGAAGGGCACTTAGGGATGGAAAAATGCAAAAGGAGCGCCAGGGAGACAGTCTATTAGCCTGGGGTCAACCGGGACATTGAGTTGATGGTGGAGAACTGTGAAACATGCCAAAGGTTTCAGCACAGGCAGACCATCTGTGCAGATGGGCGAGACAGTCACAATTCCCAGGCAGAAGGTCGGTCTGGATCTTCTCCATTTTCATGGAAAGGAGTACCTCCTTGTCATAGACTATTTCTCTAACTACCCGGAAATACCGCAATTGTTGAATTTAACAGCAAGAAGTGTCATTAAGAAGGTCAAAGACATTTTTGCCCGGCACAGCATTCCGAATGCTGTCATGAGTGATGATGGTCCGTTTTGACTGCTGCGAGTGGACAGAATTTGCAATATGACTTTCAATATATTACCTCCAGTCCATATTACCTCCAGTCAAATGGCAAAGCTGAAAAGGGAGTGCATATTGTCAAACAGCTCCTAAAGAAAGCTCTGGACAGTCCCGATGATACCTATCTTGTACTCCTCAACTATCATTCGGAACCACTAGTCAATGCCTCTCAAATGCTGTGATGTGGAGATGCCGGCGTTGGACTGGGGTGAGCACAGTAAGAAGTCTTACAACACCAGGTTAAAGTCCAACAGGTTTGTTTCAAACACGAGCTTTCGGAGCACGGCTCTTTCTTCAGGTGAATGGAAAGGCTTGTTCCAGAAATGTTTATATAGACACAGTCAGAGATGCCCCGGAATGCGAGCACCTGCAGGCAATCAAATCATCAAAGATGCAGAGAGAGAGGTAACTCCAGGTTAAAGAGGTGTGAATTGTCCCAAGCCAGTTCAGTCGGTAGGCCTCTGCAAGTCCAGGCTTGTTGGTGGGGGCCGAATGTAATGCGACATGAATCCCAGATCCCGGTTGAGTCCGCATTCATGCGTGCGGAACTTAGCTATAAGTTTTTGCTCAGCAATTTTGCGTTGTCGCGTCTCCTGAAGGCCTCCTTGTAGAATGCTGACCCGGAGATCAGAGGCTGAATGTCCTTGACTGCTGAAGTGTTCCCCAACTGGAAGGGAACAGTCCTGCCTGTTGATAGTCGCACGATGCCCGTTTATTCGTTGTCGCAGTGTCTGCATGGTCTCGCCAATGTACCACGCTTCGGGACATCCTTTCCTGCAGCGTATGAGGTAGACTACATTGGTCGAGTCGCACGAGTATGCGCCGCGTACCTGGTGGGTGGTGTTTCCACGTGTAATGGTGGTGTCCATGTCGATGATCTGGCATGTCTTGCAGAGATTGCCCTGGCAGGGTTTTGTGGTGTTGTGGTTGCTGTTCTGAAGGCTGGGTAATTTGCTGCAAACAATGGTTTGTTTGAGGTTGCGCGGTTGTTTGAAGGCCAGTAGTGGGGGTGTGGGGATGACCTTGGCAAGATGTCCATCCTCGCTGATGATGTGTTGGAGGCTGCGAAGAAGATGTCGTAGTTTCTCCGCCCCAGGAAAGTACTGGACGACGAAGGGTACTCTGTCAGTGGTGTCCCGTGTTTGTCTTCTGAGGAGGTCGGTGCGGTTTTTTGCTGTGGCGCGGTGGAACTGTCGATCAATGAGTCGAGCGCCATATCCCGTTCGTACGAGGGCATCTTTCAGCATCTGTAGGTGTCTGTTGCGCTCCTCCTTGTCTGAGCAGATCCTGTGTATACGGAGGGCTTGTCCATAGGGGATGGCTTCTTTAATGTGTTTCGGGTGAAAGCTGGAGAAGTGGAGCATCGTGAGATTATCTGTGGGCTTGCGGTAAAGCGAGGTGCTGAGGTGACCGTCCTTGATGGAGACGAGTGTGTCCAAGAATGGAACTGAATTTGGAGAATAGTCCATGGTGAGTTTGATGGTGGGATGGAACTTATTGATGTCATCGTGTAGTCGTTTCAGTGATGTCTCGCCGTGGGTCCAAAGGAAAAAAATGTCATCGATGTATCTGGTGTATAGCATCGGTTGAAAGTCCTGTGTGGTGAGGAAGTCCTGTTCAAACTTGTGCATGAAGATGTTGGCATATTGAGGTGCAAATTTGGTCCCCATGGCTGTTCCGTGCGTCTGGATGAAGAATTTGTTGTCGAAGGTGAAGACGTTGTGGTCTAGAATGAAACGGATGAGTTGCAGAATTGCGTCTGGAGATTGGCAGTTGTCGGTGTTGAGGACTGAGGCTGTTGCAGCAATGCCGTCGTCATGGGGGATGCTGGTGTAGAGTGCCGAGACATCCATTGTGACGAGGAATGTTCCTGGTTCAACTGGTCCATGGGTGCTGAGTTTCTGTAGGAAGTCCGTCGTGTCGCGACAGAAGCTGGGTGTACCTTGTACGATGGGTTTCAAGATGCCCTCGATGTGGCCAGAGAGGTTCTCACACAGGGTCCCATTGCCTGAAACGATAGGACGGCCTGGTGTGTTGGCCTTGTGTATTTTCGGGAGGCAGTAGAGATCTCCAATGCGGGGATTACGTGGGATGAGAGCACGTAGGGTGTTCTGAAGGTCTGGATCTAAGGTCTTGATCAGTCTGCTGAGTTGGCGGATGTGTTCCTTGGTTGGATCTGCGGGTAACTGCCTGTAGTGTTCCTGGTTGTCGAGTTGTCGGTATACTTCTTTGCAGTAGTCTGTTCTGTTCAGTATAACGGTGGCCCCTCCTTTGTCTGCTGGTTTGATGACGATGTTGCGGTTGGTCTTGAGAGTGCGGATGGCGTTGCGTTGTGCTTGGGTGACGTTTGAGGCTGCCTTGTGATTGCGAGTGATGAATCTGGCATTGACACGACTTCTGACGACTTGAGCATACATGTCGAGTCTAGGGCAGCGGCCTTCCGGAGGGGTCCAATTTGACTCTTTCCTTTTCGGTTGCTGCACTGCAGATCTCGCGGTCTGCTGTTCCGGTTCATTGGTCGTGTCCCTGGGTTCGCTGTCGGCCTCTTGGGGTCTGTGGAAGAATTCCCGGAGCCTCATTCGCCTGATGAATTCCTCCGTATCTGCCGCGAGACTGATGGGGTCCATTTTGGTGGTGGTGCAGAAATTGAGCCCTCTGCTGAGGACTTCGATTTCGTCTGGTTGAAGGGTGTAGTCTGACAAGTTGACAATGGATTTCCCTGTATTGTTTTCGACTGTTGTACCGGGAGAAGCTTGATTGCTGCTGGTGGTGATGCCAAGTTTCTCAAGCTTCCTGTTCTTGGTGTGCATGTAGGTGGCATAGTATTGCTGTCTCATCTGTTTGGCGGTGTTCCGCAGCTGGTCTGCTGTGTCCTGAGCGCAAGTTGAGAATATGGCCTCTCTCTTGGTTTCCAGGTTACGTCGACTGCTGTAGAGTTGGTGTACGAGGTGTTTGAGGAGTGTGACAGAGGTGCGGTGGCAGAGTCTTTCAGCGTAGTCTGTGT
Organism: Scyliorhinus canicula; assembly: GCF_902713615.1. NCBI lineage: Eukaryota > Metazoa > Chordata > Chondrichthyes > Carcharhiniformes > Scyliorhinidae > Scyliorhinus > Scyliorhinus canicula. Next base: position 84,672,715 of record NC_052161.1, read on the forward strand.
TGTAAGACGACTTGAGTGGGTTTTTGATCTGTAGTCCTTTCGGGATCTTGTCTGCTTTTTTGCATCTTTGTAGAAACTGAATGTCAGTGTCTATATGCGCGATCTTCCTGGAGATCCTCTCCACTTTGAGCCGGCAGTTTGCGGTGTCAATGGTAGCCATGATGTGGAGATGCCGGCGTTGGACTGGGGTGAGCACAGTAAGAAGTCTTACAACACCAGGTCTCAAATGCTGATGAACAGGCAACTGCGAAAGACTCTACTGCGCTTTCCTCATCAGCCCGTGAGCCACTCATTGGCTAGACATGTGACCTCTCAGAAAAGGAGGCAGAAGGGATTCTATGATTGGTCTCCCAACCTCTGCAGCTAGAGGATGCAGTCGGAGTAGAAGATTCCAAAGGACATGTGTTCTCAACAGGCAAAATGCTGCAGCTCCCAATTCGTACCTGGTTCTTATTTCAGAAGGTGTTATATTGAGAAGGGATAGACAAGCTTTACTCAAAGTACGGCAGCCATTAGTGATGCAGCCATTAGAGGGAGCATGTAACACTCCTAAAACTTCTGAAGAACACACGGAACAAACATAACAACAAAACGACACGCCAACACAGGAGGAACATCAAACTCAACCTACAACCAATACAGAAAATGAAGAACCATTGCAAGTTCAGCAGACTCTGAGAAGGGGCGAAATTCTCCGACCCCCAGCAGGGTCGGAGAATCGCCTGGGGCCGCCGAAAATCCCGCCCCCGCCGTGGCAGAGATTCTCCGCCACCCGGGAAGTGGCGGCGGCGGAATCTCGCCACTCCGATCGGAGAGAGGCCCCTGCGGCGATTCACCGGCCCGGATGGGCCGAAGTCCCGCCGCTGGGAGGCCTCTCCCGCCGTCGAGGTTTGTACCACCTCTGGTGGCGGCGGGATTGGCGCCGCAACCGGGCCCCCGGGGTCCTGGGGGGTCGCGGGCCGATCGGACCCTGGGGGGTGTCCCCACGGTGGCCTGGCCCACGATCGGGGCCCCCTGCTCAGACTCCGGGCCAGTGCCCTGGGTGTACTATTTTCCTCCGTGGCCGCCACGGCCGCCACGGCCAGCTGCCGCTGACGTCACTGCTGGCGCATGCGCGGACCGGCGAAAGCCTTTCGGCCAGCCCCACTGCCGGGGGCGCCGGTTTTTTGCGCCAGTCTTCTGGTGCAAACCGCTCCGGCGCGGGGCTAGCCCCCAAAGGTGGGGAGAATTCCCCACCTTTGGAGAGGCCCGACCCCTGAGTGGTTGGCGCTACTCCCCTACCCCGGCACCCTCCGTCACGCCGGGTAGGGGAGAATGCCGCCCAAGGCGCAAGTCAGAAAGACTGAACTTAAGACAGACTGTAAAAAGAATTCCGAATATGTAAATAATTATGCACATCATGATATAATGTACAGAATACTCCAATGTATGTAAATAATTTAATTAACTGAAGGAAAGAGGATATGATAATATGTATAAAACAGTTATGTACATAATGTTAGGCACAACCTCCAACTACTAGGGGTTGTGTGAAAAGGTGAGGCCGGTGTTTGGGGAGTATGTGGAATTCAATCAGAACGGGGAAGTGTCAGCGGCCACATTCTGGGAAGCGTTAAAGGTGGTGGTCCGAGGGAAGATTCACTCAAATTTAAGGCAGACAGGAGGTAGATGGAGGAACATGGATGGCTGTTGGATGAGATAGTTGGGGTGGACAGGAGATCGGTGGAGATCTCCACTAAACAGTTGCTGATAGAAAGGAAGAGGTTGCAGGAGAAGTTTGATGGGTTGACGACGGTGAAGGCAGAGGGGTAGTTAAAGAGGGCGATTGGGGTTCAAAACGATTATGGGGAAAAGGCAAGTTGCATGCTGGCCCATCAGTTGAGGAGGCAGACTACGTCCAGGGAAATTTTAAACTAGGAACAGAGGAGGTAATGTCAGCGTCAGGGAAGATAAATGAGATATTCCTGGGGTACTGCGAGAAGTTATATAGGGTGGCTCCAGGTGTAGACAAAGGGGACATGGGACGGTTCCTGGACAGCTGGAGTTCCCGAGTTTGGAGGAAGAGAGGAAGCAAGCACTGGAGGAGCCACTGGGCCTGAGGGAGGTGATTGATAGGATTAGGGGAATGAAAACTGGGAAAGTTCCAGGGCCAGATGGCTTTCCAGCAGATTCTACAAGGCGTTTGCAACAGAGTTGGCATTGTCGTTGTTGGGGATGTTTAATGAGGCACTGGAGAATGGGGATCTGCTGGAGACACTGAAGCAGGCGTCGATTATGTTAATCTGGACAAAGGGGAAGGATCCGCTGGAGTGTGGGTCATACAGGCCCATTTTATTGTTGAACACTGTGGTGAAGGTGCTGGCTGAGTTGGTGGCGGGAAGGATGGAAGGATGTGTGTCAGGGGCGGTGGCAGTGGACTAAATGGCTTTTGTAAAGGGCAAGAACCTCTCCAGTAATAACAGGAGGCTGTTAATGACACCGTCGAGGGGGCCAGGTGCCGGAGGTTGTGGTCTCCATGGACGCAGAGAAAGGAGTGCAGGCATTTATTTGAGATCTGGATAGGTTTGGGTTTTTGCTGCTCCCAGTTGAGTCGGGAGAGAGTAGGATTGGAGATATATATGGGTGGTTTGGAGAGCAGGGGGGCACAAGTGACAAGGATTAAGTATAACTAGGAGGAGAAGCTGTGGGGGAAATAGATGGGGGTCTGTGGTCTGAAATGAAATGAAATGAAAATCGCTTATTGTCACGAGTAGGCTTCAATGAAGTTACTGTGAAAAGCCCCTAGTCGCCACATTCCGGCGCCTGTTCGGGGAGGCTGGTACGGGAAGTGAACCGTGCTGCTGGCCTGCCTTGGTCTCTGAGGAGATGTGTAGGGTGAATGCCCTCCTCCTCTTGCGCGTGGATGAGCTTGATTCAGTTTAAGATTGTGCACAGAGTGCACATGACTCGGGCAAGGATGAGCCTTCTTTTCATGGTGTGGCTGATGAGTGCGAGTAGGGGCAAGTTTGGACATTGTCCAAAATTGTAGGGGTGGAGGTCAGGCTGGACCCAACGGTGCCAATCTTTGGGGTATTGGAAATGCTGCAGCTGGTGGAAGGAAGAGGAGCTGATATTGTGGCTTTCGTCTCTCTAATTGCCTAGCGGAGGATCTTGTTAAATTGTAGATCGGATACTCTACCGGGGGCAGCAGCCTGGCTGGGAGGCCTGTGTGACTTTCTGCCATTGGAAAAGATCAAATTTAAGTTGAGGGGATGGGAGGAGGGATTTGAGGCACGCTAGGGGTTGTTCATGACAATGTTCGAGGACTTGTTCATCGTGGGGCAAGGGGAGGAGAGGAGGTATAATGTTGAATACTGTACAAACTGTAGGTTATTGAATGTCTTGCTGTTTATGTTACTGTTCTTGTTTATACATGTTTGTAATGAAATACATTTTTTTTTAATGCGGTTTCAAGACTCCTCTCCCCAGCATATCCTGGCAAACGTCCAAGCGATCGAAAACAAGCTGCATGAACCTAACGCTAGACTTACCTCTCAGAGGGCAGTGAGAGACTGCTGTGTGCTCTGTGTCACAGAGACATGGCTCACCCCCGCCTCACCGGACTGTGCCATACAACAGGAGAGCTTCTCAATTCACCAGACAGTGACGTCGGGCAAGGCGAAGAGTGGAGGGGGTTTGCCTCCTCATCGTCTCCTCCTGGTGCTCGGACGTGGCGACCCTGCGAGTTACTGCTCCCCGGATCTGGAATACCTGGCAATGAATTGTCGCCTGTACTACCTTCCGCGGGAGCTCACTTCTGCCATCATCATGCTGGTCTGCATCCCACCTGTAGCCATCTCAGATGGCCACCTGCAAAGGACCATGGGAATTATGGCCAACCCAGGACTCAGACAGACTCAGAGCTTGTGTGTGTATTTGCAACCCAGATAGCACTTAAGTTGCAACTTGGGCAGCAAATTCCAGACTCCCACTACCCTCAGCGTTAAAAAATTCTTCCTCATGTCCCCTCTACACCTTCTGATACATATCTTGAATCTATGTCCCCTGGTTCTAGAATTCTCCACCAGGGGAAACTATTTTATCCTGTCCACCCTATCTTTTCTCCTCATAATTTTGGACACCTTAATTAAGTCACCCCTCAGCCTCTTTGTTCCAAGGAAAATAACCCCAACCTATCCAATCTCTCCTCACAGCTACACGTTTCTAGCCCTGGCAACATTCTTGCAAACCTCCTCTACACTCTCTCCAGATCAATAACCCCTCCTAACCTTTTTGGACACTAAGGGCAATTTATCATGGCCAATCGACCGAACCTGCATATCTTTGGACTGTGGGAGGAAACCAGAGCTCCCGGAGGAAACCCACGCAGACAGGGGGAGAACGTGCAGACTCCACACAGACAGTGACCCAGCGGGAAATTGAACCTGGGAACCTGGAACGCTGTGAAGCCACGATGCTAGCCCCTGTGCTGCCCTTAGTATATTCCCATTTATTGTGCACTCTCCAACTGTTTGACCTCATATTTCTCTGTGTTAAATTTTGTCTGACACTTTATCGCCCGCTCTATCAACCAATTTATGTTGCCTTGAAGATTAGAGCTATCTTCGACAATCCTGGAACGAAGTATCCTTTCCTCACAGCTTTACAAATTTAAAAATAAGCGATTGGCGTTCCTGTCCGGCATCCTAGAAAATGTTGGGACTGGTCCGGGGTAATTATAGTGCTTGAATGCCTGGAAGAGGGGGATTATCAAAACCCATGCAGTTTTCTGAATGGGTGACCCCCATTGTCCCTGCATTAAAACCTGACTGCCCAGTTAGAATCTGCAGGGATTACATGCTTATGATAAACCAGGCTGCCCAAGTGGACAAATATCCAATTCCACGAATTGGTGGGGGGGCCTCACATACATCAAGCTTGACTTCAGTCACCCCTATCTGCAGGTAGAAATGGACGAAGATTCCTGAAAGTTTGCGACAATTGACCCGCAGAGAGGCCCATTTCAATGCACCAGGTTACTCCTTGGCATCTCCTCATCCTGTGCAATAATCCATTGCACAATGGAAAATCTCCTCCAGCGCATCGCACAAGATGTAGTCCACACGGATGATGTCCGAAGGACCGGAATGTCACATGAAAAGCCTCCGGGAAGGTGTTCTGAGAAGATTCAGAGATGTGACAATTCATCTGAGTCACGAGGTGTGCACTTTTCAAGCAGGTGAGATTGCTTACCTCGGGTTCAGTTGGGCTCAAAAGGCTCACACGCACTCGAGGGCAAGGTGAGAGCCTCAGAGAAGCCCCGGTGCCTCAGAAGATGGCACAACCGTAATCCTTCCTGGGGATGGTAAACTGCTATGGTTGGTTTATCCTCCAACCTGGCAACTACTTTGGCACCACGACACTTACATAGAAACATACATAGAAAATAGAAGCAGGAGGAGGCTATTTGATCCTTGAGCCTGCTCCGCTATTATAATCATACCCGATTGTCAAGTTCAATATCCTGATCCCGCCTTCCCCCATATCTTTTGATGCCTTTCGCCCCAAGAGCTATAGCACGGTAGCATAGTGGTTAGGATAGCACTGTTGCTTCACAGCTCCAGGGTCCCAGGTTCGATTCCCGGCTTGGTTCACTGTCTGTGCGGAGTCTGCACGTCCTCCCCGTGTGTGCGTGGGTTTCCTCCGGGTGCTCCGGTTTCCTCCCACAGTCCAAAGATCTGCTGTTAGGTAATTTGGACATTCTGAATTCTCCCTCTGTGTACCCGAACAGGTGCCGGAATGTGGCAACTAGGGGCTTTTCACAGCAACTTCATTGCAGCGTTAATGTAAGCCTACTTGTGACAATAAAGATCATTATTATGCATATAATTCCTTCACAATCTTTTGGCCCCAACTTCTTCCTGTGGTGATGAATTTCACAGATTCACCTCACCTCTGTCCTAAAAGTTTTCCCCCTTATCCTCAACCTTTGACCCCCAGTTCTGGACTCCCCCACCATCCGGAACATTCTTTCTGAATCTACCCTATCTAAACCTGTTTGAGTTTTGTGAGTTTCTATGAGATCCCCTTTCACTCTTCTGAACACCAATTGATATAATCCTAACCAATTTAGTCCAGCCATCCCAGGAAACAGCCTGGTAAACCTTTGCTGCACTCCCTCTTTAGCAAGAACATCCTTCCTCAGAGAAGGACACCAAAACTGCGCACAATACTCTAGGTGTGTCTCACCAATGCCCTGTACAATTGCAGTAAAACGGGATGTGGTTGCCACTGATTAGGTTAGCGTTTATTGGCCATCCCTAGTTGCTCTTCAGAAGGTAGTGGTGAGTTGCCTTCTTGAACTGCTGCAGTGCTTGAGGTGTAGGTACAGCCACTGTGCTGTGAGGGACGTAGTTCCAGGATGTTGCCCCAGCAACAGTGAAGGAACGTTGATATATTTCGAAGCCAGGGTAGTAAGTGATTTGGAGGGGAACCTCCAGGTGGTGGGGTTCCCAGGTGTCTGCTGCTCTTGTCCTAAATGGTAGTGGTCATGGGTTTAGAAGGTGCTGTCGAAGGAACCTTGGTGAGTTACTGCAGTGCATCTTGTAGATGGCACACACAGCTGCCACTCTTCGTCGGCGATGGATGGTTTGAATGTTTGTGGAAGGAGGAGCAATCAAGCAGCCTGCTTTGGCCTGGATGGTGTCGAGCTTCTTGAGCGTTGTTGGCGCTGCACTCATCCAGACAAGCAGTCTCTCGCTATGAAGGCCAACATTCCATTTGCCTTCATCAAACACAAAAAGATAGCAAGCATTTTGGCAGGACTAACAAGGCAACGGAATACACAATGAACGATAGGATGCTAAGACAGAGGATCAGAAGGACCTGGGGGTGCATGTCCATGGATCTCTGAAGGCAGCAGGACAGGTAGATAAGGTAGTTAAGAGGCCATAAGAGGCAGCATGGTGGCGCAGTGGTTAGCACGGCTGCCTCACGGCACTGAGGTCCCAGGTTCGATCCCGGCTCTGGGCCACTGACTGTGTGGAGTTTGCACTTTCTCCCCGTGTTTGCATGGGCTTCACCCCCACAACTCAAAGATGTGCAAGCTAGACGGATTGGCCAAGCTAAATTGCCCCTTAATTGGAAAAAATTAATTGGATACTCTAAATTTATAAAATAGGCAAAACAAGAAGCCATAAGAAGGATATACTTCTTACTCGCCTTTACTGGCAGAGACGTAGAATATAAAAACTGGAGGTTTATGATGGGAGCAGTAAAAAACATTGGTTAGGTCACTGTCCGTGTGGAGTTTGCACACTATCCCCGTGTCTGCGAGGGTCTCACCCTCACAACCAAAAACGCTGAGCCGAGTAGGTGGATTGGCCACACTAAATTGGGGCAGCACGGTAGCATAGTGGTTAGCATCAATGCTTCACAGCTCCAGGGTCCCAAGTTCGGTTCCCGACTGGGTCACTGTCTGTGCGGAGTCTGCACGTCCTCCCCGTGTGTGCGTGGGTTTCCTCTGGGTGCTCCAGTTTCCTCCCACAGTCCAAAGATGTGCGGGTTAGGTGGATTGGCCATGCTCAATTGCCCGTAGTGTCCTAAAAAGTAAGGTTAAGGGGGAGTTGTTGGGTTACGGGTATATGGTGGATATGTGAGTTTGAGTAGGGTGATCATTGCTCGGCACAACATGGAGGGCCGAAGGGCCTGTTCTGTGCTGTACTGTTCTAAATTCTAAATTCTAAATTACCCCTTCATTGGAAAAAAAAAGAATTGGGTACTCTAAATTTATTTTTTAAAAACCAGGGGCCATAGATTTAAGGTTGGGGGCAGGATATTTAGAGGGGGTCTGGGAAGAAACCTTTTCACCCAGAGGTCAGTGGGAATCTGGAACTTGCTGCCTGAAAGGGGGTAGAACCCCACACAACATTCAAGAAGCGTTTAGAAGAGCATTTGAAATACCACAGTCTACAAGGCCAAGGAGCAAGTGCTGGAAACTGGGATTGGAATAGATAGGTGCTCGATGGGCCAATCTGGACATGAAGGGCCGAGGGGCTTCTTTATGTGCTGTAAGATCTTAGACCTCTAGAAATCATCCCCAAGGGTCCTCCCTCTCCCCGACGTGTCAGCAATCTCACAGACCTGCAGCTCAACGGCTCCCAAGGCAAGTCGGCACGGTGATGACCACCTTGCTGGATTTCCATTCATCACCCTCCGCCTCACTTACCCAACCAGCCATACATCTGCTACCCCCACTTTGAGCATCTGTCCAATGTCGACATTAGTTGATTTTGTGCCAATCCACCAAACGGCTTAAAAGCCCTCAATTAACTTTACCCCTCAATCACCAAAAACCGCAAGGTAACACGAGCCAAGTTTATGCGACCAACCCAGGTAATTTAACCCTTTAAGTGATCCTAAGCAACCATTTTCTCACAAAGCAGGCTTGTGTATCCGGTTTGAAGGTTTAATTGTGGGTTGTTTTGTTTGTGAGGATTTTGAAAGGATTGGCTCATAGTGCGTGAGGCAAATATCCTCGGGATTGGACATATCGTCAAAGTTTCCGTCTCGGACTTGACGGAGCAGACAACCTTGAGTGCGCCAAATTTCGAAGGCTCGCCACAATCTATACTATGGGTCAGAAGGGCGGCGATTGGTCGGCAGGTTGACCCCGATTGGTTGAGGGGTCTTTGCTGAGAGAGCAGAGTTACTATTAAGCTATTTTGCTGGTAGGGACAGCTGGTTTTCAAACAGTCATGCCAGATTGGCATCAGCAGTCACAGGATGTGGAATTTCACGCTCGTTGAAGAGACCGGAGAGGTCACACTCAATCTTGCTTTTTGACTTGAACAGTTTTTCATTGCAGAGCCTCGTCAGCTTCTCTTCAATAACCAGGTTTCTGCGGCCTTGGTGCTGTTTGTGACTATATTCATAGTTGATATTCAGCTTCCTCCTCTCGGGTGAACACGTTCCTCCTGTTGGCAGAGGTCCCTCCCCCCACACCTGACAGCATTGTCACTTCTGGCTGGCGCAAATGAGCTAGGTCATGTGTTCGAATACTGATCTCAAATTGGTTATCGGTTGTAGGTGCCGGCGCACTCGGCATTGTTCAGATGGTGCTGCTTGGTTTTGCTTCGGGGATCCCTGCATGTGAGTGCCCCGTCACCTCGGGCCTTGTGTTCCCCACACACTTGCACAATTCACAAAAGGCACATGTTGTGTTATGTTATTGCCAGTAACATAAGCTGCCATTTGATGTAGGCTCTGCTGAAACATGCTCCAGACTCGGAGATAAGTTTATCGTATTTATTGAACGATTAACAATGCTCTTAAATGAGTTTGACACTCTACTAATCTGCCTCTAGTAACTCAGTCTATTCTGCTAACTATACAAGCTTGCTCTTGACCATGTGCTCGGGTGTGATGTTGCTGATAATCAACCCTGTCTTGCTTTCTTGGTTTCTGCCGGTGGAAGAGGCAGAGCCTGTGTGCCTTGTCCTTTTTATATGGGTCATGTAGTGCCCCCTTGAGATAATGCCACCTCTGGGTGTCCTGATTACCCATTGGTTGTGTCCTGTTCTAATGACCCATTGGTTGCTTGTCTGCATGTCACGACATCTCTGGTGCTCCCCCTAGTGGTTACTTAGTTGTAGTGTATTTACATTAACCCCTTATGTATGTACCAGTGATGCATATCACTACAGCACACACGGCTTGAACACGTTCCTTCTGTTGGCAGAGGACCCTACCCCTTCACCCGAGAGCGTTGTCACTTCTGGCTGGCGCAAATGAGCTAGGTCATGTATTCGAATGGCAGCTGAACATTCCAGAATTTAGATGTTTCAGGCGGGATAGAGGAGGATGTAAAAGGGGTGGAGGAGTTTCACGACTGGTTAGGGAGAATATCACAGCTGTACTACGGGAGGACACCTCAGAGGGCAGCGAGGCGATATGAGTAGAGATCAGGAATAAGAAGGGTGCAGTCACAATGTTGGGGGTTTACTACAGGCCTCCCAACAGCCAGCGGGAGATAGAGGAGCAGATAGGTAGACAGATTTTGGAAAAGAGTAAAAACAACAGGGTTGTTGTGATGGGAAACTTTAACTTCCCCAATATTGACTGGGACTCACTTAGTGCTAAGGGCCTGGACGGGGCAGAGTTTGTAAGGAGCATCCAGGAGCGCTTTTTAAAACAATATGTGGAAAGTTCAACTCGGGAAGGGGCCGTACTGGACCTGGTATTGGGGAATGAGCACAGCCAGGTGGTAGAAGTTTCAGTAGGGGAGCATTTCGGGAACAGTGACCACAATTCAGTAAGTTTAAGGTACTGTTGAACAAGGATAAGAATGGTCCTAGGGTGAATGTGCTAAATTGGAGGAAGGCTAATTATAATAATATTAGACGGGAACTGAAGAACCCAGACTGGGGGAGGATGCTTGAGGGTAAATCAACATCTGACATGTGGGACGCTTTCAAGTGTCAGTTGAAAGGAATTCAGGACCGGCATGTTCCTGTGTGGAAGAAGGCAAATTTCAGGAACGTTGGATAACGAGAGATATTGTCGGCCTCGTCAAAAAGAAAAAGGAGGCATTTGTCAGGACCAGAAGGCTGGGAACAGACAAAGTCTGTGTGGAATATAAGGAAAGTAGGAAGGAACTTAAGCAAGGAGTCAGGAGGGCTAGAAGGTGTCACGAAAAGTAATTGCCAAATAGGGTTAAGGAAACTCCCAAGGCTTTTTACACGTACATAAAAAGCAAGAGGGTAGCCAGGGAAAGGGTTGGCCCACTGAAGGATAGGCAAGGGAATCTATGTATGGAGCCAGAGGAAATGGGTGAGGTACTAAATGAATACTTTGCATCAGTATTCACCAAAGAGAAGGGGCAGCACGGTAGCATGGTAGTTAGCATAAATGATTCACAGCTCCAGGGTCCCAGGTTCGATTCCCGGCTGGGTCACTGTCTGTGCGGAGTCTGCACGCCCTCCCCGTGTGTGCGTGGGTTTCCTCCGGGTGCTCCGGTTTCCTCCCACAGTCCAAAGATGTGCTGGTTAGGTGGATTGGCCATGCTAAATTGCCCATAGTGTCCTAAAAAGTAAGGTTAGGGAGGGGTTGTTGGGTTACGGGTATAGGGTGGATACGTGGGTTTGAGTAGGGTGATCATGGCTCGGCACAATATCGAGGGCCGAAGGGCCTGTTCTGTGCTGTACTGTTCTATGTTCTAGAAGGAATTGGTGGATGTTGAGTCTGGAGAAGGGTGTGTAGATAGCCTGGTTCACATTGAGATCCAAAAAGATGAGGTGTTGGGCGTCTTGAAAAATATTACGGTGGATAAGTCCCCAGGGCCTGATGGGATCTACCCCAGAATACTGAAGGAGGCTAGAGAGGAAATTGCTGATGCCTTGACAGAAATCTTTGGATCCTCACTGTCTTCAGGTGATGTCCCGGAGGACTGGAGAATAGCCAATGTTGTTCCTTTGTTTAAGAAGGGTAGCAAGGATAATCCAGGGAACTATAGGCCGGTGAGCCTTACGTCACTGGAGAGAATTCTTCGAGACAGGATCTACTCCCATTTGGAAGCAAATAGAAGTATTAGCGAGAGGCAGCACGGTTTTGTGAAGGGGAGGTCATGTCTCACTAACTTAACAGAGTTTTTCGAAGAGGTCACAAAGATGATTGATGCAGGTAGGGCAGTGGATGTTGTCCATATGGACTTCAGTAAGGCCTTTGACAAGGTCCCTCATGGTAGACTGGTACAAAAGGTGAAGTCACACGGGATCCGGGGTGAGCTGGCAAGGTGGATACAGAACTGGTTAGGTCACAGAAGGCAGAGAGTAGCAATGGAAGGGTGCTTTTCTGATTGGAGGGCTGTGACTAGTGGTGTTCCATAGGGATCAGTGCTGGGACCTTTGCTGTTCGTAGTACATATAAATGATTTGGAGGAAAATGTAACTGGTCTGATTAGTAAGTTTGCAGATGACACAAAGGTTGGTGGAATTGCAGATCGCGATGAGGACTGTCAGAGGATACAGCAGGATTTAGATTGTTTGGAGACTTGGGCGGAGAGATGGCAGATGAAGTTTAATCCGGACAAATGTGAGGTAATGCATTTTGGAAGGTCTAATGCAGGTAGGGAATATACAGTGAATGGTAGAACCCTAAAGAGTATTAAAAGTCAGAGAGATCTAGGTGTACAGGCCTACAGGGCACTGAAAGGGGCAACACAGGTGGAGAAGGTGGTCAAGAAGGCATACGGCATGCTTGCCTTCATTGGCTGGGGTATTGAGTATAAAAATTGGCAAGTCTCGTTGCAGCTGTATAGAACCTTAGTTAGGCCACACTTGGAGTACAGTGTTGAATTCTGGTCGCCACACTACCAGAAGGATGTGGAGGCTTTAGAGAGGGTGCAGAAGAGATTTACCAGGATGTTGCCTGGTATGGAGGGCATTAGCTATGAGGAGCAGTTGAATAAACTCGGTTTGTTCTCACTGGAACGACAGAGGTTGAGGGGCAACCTGATAGAGGTCTACAAAATTATGAGGGGCATAAACAGAGTGGATAGTCAGAGACTTTTCCCCAGGGTAGAGGGGTCAATTACTAGGGTGTATAGGTTTAAGGTGTGAGGGGCAAGATTTAGAGGAGATGTACGAGGTGAGTTTTTTACACAGAGGGTAGTGGGTGCCTGGAACTCGCTGCCGGAGGAGGCGGTGGAAGCAGGGACGATAGTGACATTTAAGGGGCATCTTGTGAAATACATGAATAGGATGGGAATAGTGGAATATGGACCCAGGAAGTTTAGAAGATTTTAGTTTAGACAGGCAGCATAGTTGGCACGGGCTTGGAGGGCCGAAGGGCCTGTTCCTGTGCTGTACTTTTCTTTGTTCTTTGTTCTTTGAATGCTGATCTCAAATTAATTATCGGTTGTAGGTGCTGGCACACTCGGCATTGTTCAGATGGTGCTGCTTGGTTTTGCTTTGGGGGTCCCTGCATGTGGGTGCCCCGTCACCTCGGGCAAGCGTTGCGGACATCGGTTGATTCTCTCAGGTTGCCTGTTAGTTGAAGCTCTTGGCGCTCTCGGGATTGCTCGTCGTGTGCTGCTCAGTTGTGTGTCAGGGTACCGCCTCACCCCGCGCATTGTCGCTTTCAACCAGCACAAACGAGCCGCGCCATGGGCTCGGCCGATCATCACAAAGTCGGTCGCCGGCCTTAGCTGTCAGCGCGCACAGGGGTGTTCAGTAAGTGCGCCCGTCCAGAAGCAGGCAACTGCGTCTTCTGTTTCCCACGAGTGCAGAGCTGACCGAGCACAGTCTGCATGCCGCCTACTCCAAACAGGGGAGCTGGTTGACTCTATCCAGCTGAACAGAGAGAGAGACAGGAAGAGAAAGGGAATGCAGAAAGGGTGAAAGGGAAGCTGGACAGAGATGGACTGACAGAGAGAACTACTGATCTACGTACACACACATACACACAGGCAGAGAAAGGGCAGCAGGAGAGAGGGAGGCAGAGACAGAGAGAGAAACTGAAAGTGACAGAGGGACAGGGAAAATTATAGAATCCCAACAGTGCAGAAGGAGGCCATTCGGTCCATTGAGTTTGCAGCATCCATTTGAATGAGCTCTCTACCCATTTACACTCCCCCATCCACCCTGCCCTTCACTGTAACCCAGAATCTGACCTAGCGAGAAATAGCAAGTTAAAGACGGTTACAGAGAGAGAGGTGACAGTGACAGACAGAGGCAAGGTAAGAGACAGTGAGACAGAGATATACACACACACATTGATTAAGAGACAGAGAGGGACACACACACACACAGACACAGAGTCATTAAAAGAGCAACAGAGAGAAAGTGATTAAAAGAGATGCAGAGAGAGCGAGAGATAACGGAGATGGGCAGAGAGCAACAGCAAGATGACGGAGGCAGAGAGGAAAGCAGACAGAAAGAGAGAGACTGCGAGGGGAAGAGACAGAGTGAGAGTTAAACAGAAAGAGACAGAGTGAAACAGGCAGACAGAGAGAGACATACAGTGAGAGAGAGTGAGAGTAAAACAGAGGCAGAGAGAGAGACACACAGGGAGAGAGAGAGAAAAACAGCAAGACAGAGAGAGACATACATGAGAGACAGAGTCAGCGTGAAACAGAGGCAGAGAGAGAGACACACAGAGAGAAACAGTCAGACAGGGAAACAGCGCGAGGATGACTTCCTGTGGCAGCACGTAGGAGGAAGTCAGGGGCAGCAGGGTAGCATGGTGGTTAGCATAAATGCTTCACAGCTCCAGGGTCCCAGGTTCGATTCCCGGCTGGGTCACTGTCTGTGTGGAGTCTGCACGTCCTCCCCCTGTGTGCGTGGGTTTCCTCCGGGTGCTCCGGTTTCCTCCCACAGTTCAAAGATGTGCGGGTTAGGTGGATTGGCCATGCTAAATTGCCCGTAGTGTCCTAAAAAAAGTAAGGTTAAGGGGTGGGGGGGTTGTTGGGTTACGGGTATAGGGTGGATACGTGGGTTTGAGTAGGGTGATCATGGCTCGGCACAACATTGAGGGCCGAAGGGCCTGTTCTGTGCTGTACTGTTCTATGTTCTATGTTGGGTGGCTCCTGCTCGAGACTGCATTTTTAGACTTTAATGCCTTGCCTCAAGGGCAATGTTTTGACAATTGAGTGCAGGAAGAAGGGGGTGGCGGGATTCTCCCGTACTCGGCGGGGCGGGGAGTCCTGGCGGGATGGAGTGGTGTGAACCACTCCGGCATCGGCCCACTCTCCGCACCTTCAGGAGCTAGGCCGGCGCCGGAGTGGTTTTCGCCCCACCGGCTGGCGTGGAAGGCCTTTGGGAAGGGACTCCGCCGGCCGGCGCAAGTCAGCGCATGCGCGGGAGCGTCAACAGCTGCTGACGTCATCCCCGCGCATGCACGGGGGGGTTCACCTACGCGCGGCCATCGCGAAGGCTGACATGGGCACACGCCCGCCCGCGGATCGGTGGGCCCCGATCGTGGGCCAGGCCACCCCCCGGGGCCAGATCACCCCCCCACCCCCCACCCCCAGGACCCCGGAGCCTGCCCATGTCGCCAGGTCCTGCGGTAAGGGACCTAGTCTAATCTACGCCGGCGGGACTGGTAAAGAACCAGCGGGACTTCGGCACATCGCGGGCCGGAGAATCACCGGGTGGGGAGCCGCTGCGGGCTGCCACCGACCGGCGGGCCGTGATTCCCACCCTCGCCGAATCTCCGGTGCCGGAGAATTCGGTGGCAGGCTAGGGAGTTGGAGAATCCCGCCCGGGATGTCCAAAGCCCAAAGGAAAGCCACCATGAAGCAGAGGGCGAGTGAAGGTTCGCCGTCGAGCGAAAAGGTCAGTTTAGCAAATGGAAAGATGGCGGGGCTGGGTGGGGCCGCATTGTTCATGGCAGAAAAGGTGGCCAAGGTGATGGCTTTGGAACTTGAGAACCAGTTTGCGAAGCACATAGAGGTGCTGAGGAAGGAGATGATGGCGGTGTTGAAGGTGCTGGTGGAGGAAGCGATTGCCCCGGTGAAGGTGGCTGTGTCGAAGACTTCGGCCGAGGTGTGGGTGGGATGTTGCCATTTCTATGGCTCTGCTGTAACTATGGCAATGAGTGAGTTTGCCCTCCTTTCTTTTGATATCTATGTTCTAATGCTCAGAGTCATCAGGTATCAAATGATACCACCACAAGGTTCAACCGGCTACCGATCAAAGAGCCAAACACCAGTTAGTTAGTTCAAGGTCAAGGTTACTTCATTTACACAAAATTAGTCATGCAATATAAAGACTACTAGTTAACTACACCTATCGACTAAGACAACCTGTACTTAACTTCAGGCACCCGGCTTAGGTCAGAGGAACAGTGGCCGTTGTTCGATTCTGGATCTATCGAGTCTGGAGAAGTAACTGCTGCTCAGCTAGGCTCATCCGTCTGGTAGCGGGTGTTGAACTTGGACTTGCTTCTGGTGTTGCTGCGATTGGAAATGGTGGTGGCCGGGGCGCCAGGTCCAAGAGAGGACGAACGCATGGCGGACTCTCTTCCTATGCTTGGGGGTTTTCGCGCTCTTTTGGATGGTCCTTTGGTTTGGACCCCACTAATTGGGTGATCCCTGATCACTATGTTAGATTTCCAACCAATAAATGGGCGGGTGCCTGGATGGATGGGCGTGTCCCAAGTGGTCACTGACCCCATTGTTTACGCTTCCCTTGAACAGATAGTGGCGCCGGAATGTCTGGGACTGTACCGGTCGCTCGAGTACCAGTCCTTTGTCTGGTGGAGATGGGCCATCAAATGCTAATCAGCCCATCAAAATGCTAATTGGTCGGAGTTTCGATACCGTCTGGATTCCTCACTCACAAATATACATTTCAGGCCCTGAGCCTGTCTGAATCTGGCTTTGTCCATTTTACCCGCTAGGCTTTGCAAGTTTCTCTGTTGCTGGATGTAAGTGGCCATCCCAGATGGCTCCAGGGAGCAGGGTGAGAAACTGAAGGGAATGGAGGAGGCCATGTCGCAGCACAGCGACCAGCTCACCTCGATGGGGGAGGAGCTACACAGGGTGGTCGAGGCCAACAAAGGGCTGTGAGCCAAGTTGGAGGATCTGGAAAATAGATCAATGTGGCAAAACTTGAGGATCGGGGGCCTGTCCGAGGAGGTGGAGGGCCCAAGGCCGACTGATAACTTTGCCAAGATGTTGCGGAGCTGGTGGGGGAGGGAGAAGATTCTTCCCGGTCCGAACTGGATTGGGCTCATCGGGCATTGAGGCCTAAACCAAAGACAAATGAGCCGCCAATGGCAGTGATTATTTGCTTCCACAGGAACTAGGTGAAGCAGGTCCTGAGTTGGGCGAAGCAGAAGCAGGCGGTGCAGTGGGTTAGAGCTGGTTTTCGTATCCACCAGGATATAACTGTGGACCTGGCGAGGAGGCGGGCGGCCTTCGGCTGAGTGAAGACGACACTGTATAACAGCGGTATGTGGTTCAGTGTAGTGTACCCAGCGAAGCTGAGTGTGACCTACAACTCCAATGACTTTTATTTCGAGACGTTGGAAGTGATGGAGGCATTTGTGAAGGCAGAAGGTCTGGGGCAGAAGTGAGAAATGGGACTGAGGATTGGTCTTGGACTGAGGGTAGGGGGGATGGAAGAGGGGATGGGGGATTCTGGAAGGGGTTTGGTGGTAACAATAGGACGGTGCCTGCCAGGCCCAGTGGGCAGGGCCCAGAGTGATGATAATGATGGATAGGAGGGGGGCAGGGGGAGACCCCCGGTTAGCTTAGTTACGTGGAACGTGATGGGGTTGTGGGGGGGCTTTGAAGAGGTTGAGGGTGTTTGCGCACCTAAAAAGTTTAAGGGCTGATGTGGTTATGTTACAGAAGACACATCTCGATGGGCGGCATGGTAGCACAGTGGTTAACACTGTTGCTTCACCACATCACGGTCCCAGATTCGATTCCCGGCTTGAATCACGTTCTCCCTGTGTCTGCGTGGGTTTCCTCTGGGTGCTCCGGTTTCCTCCCACTCAAAGGTGGCAAGTGTGAGAAGGGAGGTGATCAATGCAAGACTGAGGGTGTTGTACCTAAATGTGCGCAGTATACGGAACAAGGTAAATGACCTTGTTGCACACATTGAAATTAGCCGTTACAGTGTTCTGGGCATCACAGAGACGTGGCTGCAAGGGGATCAGGGCTGGGATCTAAATATCCAAGGATATGTGTCCTATCGAAAGGACAGGCAGGTGGGCAAAGGGGGAGGGGTTGCATTGTTAGTAAGGAATGAAGTTAAATCGATAGCAAGGAGCGATATAGGATCAGAAGGCATAGAATCTCTGTGGGTAGAGTTGAGGAATTGCAAAGGTAAAATGACCCTGATGGGAGTTATGTACAGGCCCCCTAGCAGCAGTCAGGATGTGGGGCAGAAAATAAATCAGGAGATAGAAAAGGCATGTAAAAAAGACAACATTACAATAATCATGGGAGACTTCAATATGCAGGTGGACTGGGAAATTCAGGTTGGTAGTGGATCCCAAGAAAAGGAATTTGTGGAATGTCTAAGAGATGTTTTTTTGGAGCAGCTTGTGACAGAGCCTATTAGGAACAGACAATTCTGGATTTAGTGATGTGTAATGAGGCAGCTTTGATTAGTGAACTTAAGGTGAAGGAACCCTGAGGGAGCAGTGACCACAATATGATAGAGTTTACCCTGCAGTTTGAGAGGGAGAAGCTGGAATCAGATGTAACAGTATTACAATTAAATAAGAGTAACTACAAAGACATGAGTGAGGAGCTGGCCAGAGTTGATTGGAAAAGGAGCCTAGCAGGAGATAGCTGAGGAGATTGTGGAGGCATTGGTGATGATCTTTCAGGAATCACAGGAGGCAGGAAGGGTCCCAGAGGACTGGAAAGTGGCTAATGTAACACCACTGTTTAAAAAGGGAGGGAGGCAGAAGATGGGAAATTATAGGCCGGTTAGCCTGACTTTGGTCATTGGTAAGATTTTAGAGTCCATTATTAAAGATGAGATCTGGAGTACTTGAAAGTGCATGATAAAATAAGGTTGAGTCAGCACAGCTTCATCAAGGGGAGGTCATGTCTGACAAATCTGTTAGAATTCTTTAGGAAGTAACAAGGAAGTTAGACAAAGGAGAAGCCGTGGACGTGATTTATTTAGATTTCCAGAAGGCCTTTGACAAGGTGTCGCATAGGAGACTGTTAAATAAGTTAAGAGCCCATGGTGTTCAGGGTAAGATCCTGGCATGGATAGAGGATTGGCTGACTGGCAGAAGGTGGAGAGTGGGGATAAAAGGGTCTTTTTTAGGAAGGCAGCCGGTGACTAGTGGTGTACCTCAGGGGTCGGTGCTGGGACCACAACTTTTCACAATATACATTAATGATCTGGAGGAAGGTATTGAACGCACTGTTGCTAAGTTTACAGAAGATACAAAGATCTGTAGAGGAGCAGGTAGTATTCAGGAAGCCGGGGGGGCTGCAGATGGATTTGGGCGAGCCACTCTTCGTGGGCAAAGAAGTGGCAGGTGGAATACATGTGGAAAAGTGGGAGGTTATGCACTTTGGAAGGAGAAATGGAGGCATAGACTATTGTCTAAATGGGAAGATGCTTAGGAAATCAGAAGCACAAAGGGACTTGGGAATCCTTGTTCACCATTCTCTTAAGGTTAACGTGCAGGTTCAGTCGGCAGTTAGGAAGGCAAATGCAATGTTAGCATTCACGTCAGGAGGAATACAAGACCAGGGACGTACTTCTGAGGCTGTATAGGGCTCTGGTCAGACCCCATTTGGAGTATTGTGAGTAATTTTGGGCCACGTATCTAAGGAAGGATGTGCTGGCTTTGGAAAGGGTCCAGAGGAGGTTCACAGGAATGAGCCCTGGAATGAAGAGCTTGTCGTATGAGGAACGGTTAAGGACTCTGGGTCTGTACTCGTTGGAGTTTTGAAGGATGAGGGGGGATCTTATTGAAACTTACAGGATACTGCATGGCCTGGATAGAGTGGACATGGAGAGAATGTTTCCACTTGTAGGAAAAACTAGAACCATGAGGACACAATCTCAGACTGAAGGGATGATCTTTTAAAACAGAGATGAGGAGGAATTTCTTCAGCCAGAGGGGGGTGAATCTGTGGAACTCTTAGCCGCAGAAGGCTGTGGAGGCCAATTCACTGAGTATCTTTAAAACAGAGATAGATAGGTTCTTGCTTAATAAAGGGATCAGGTGTTATGGGGAGAACGCAGGAGAATGGGGATGAGAAAAATATCAGCCATGATTGAATGGCGGAGCCTATATCTTATGGTCTTATGGTCTCAAAAGACGTGCTGTTAGGTAATTTGGACATTCTGAATTCTCCCTCTGTGTACCCGAACAGGCGCCGGAATGTGGCAACGAGGGACTTTTCACAGTAACTACATTACAGTGTTAATGTAAGCCTACTTGTGACAATAAAGATTATTATTATCTGAGGGTGAAGGGTCAGGTTAGGCTCAGGAAGGGCTGGGTAAGCCAAGTGTTTCATTCAGGTTTTGGTCGGTAAGGGAGTGAGGTTCCAGGTGATGAATGATAATAATAATTGCTTATTGTCACAAGTAGGCTTAATGAAGTTACTGTGAAAAGCCCCTAGTTGCCACATTCCGGCGCCTGTTCAGGGAGGAAATTGAACCCGCGCTGCTGGCATTGTTGTGCATTGCAAGCCAGCTATTTAGCCCACTGTGCTAAACCAGCCCCTGGTGGTGGCAGACCAGGGGGGTGAGTATGTGACAGTCATGGGCGTTGGAGGGGAGGTTGGTGGTGTTGGTCAGCATGTATGGCCCTAACTGGGATGATGTAGGGTTTGTAAAGAAGGTATCTGGGGCCATCCCTGACTTGGATTTGCATGAGCTGATAGTGGGTGGGGACTGGAACTTAGTGCAGGCGTCAAGGCTGGAAAGATCGCAGCCGTGCACGCTTATCCAATCGGAGGGGGGGTGGGGGGGGGGAGGGGGAGGTTGACTGAGCTTATGAGGGAATTGGGAGGGGTGGACCCTTGGAGGTTCTTGCACCCGAGGGAGCGGGGGTATTCATTTTTCTCTTCAGTTCACAAGATTTATTCGAGGGTAGATTCTTTTTTGTGCTGGGGAAGATGCTGCTGGCTGGGATTAGGGGATCAGAGTCAGAGTATTCAGCAACAGCAATTTTCGGATCACGGTTGGACATGGCCTTGGAGAAGGGGGCAGTGCAGAGGCCGGGGTGGAGATTGGATGTGGGGTTGCTGGGGGACCGAGGTCTTTGTGAGAAGATCGGGAGGGTAATTAAGGAATACGTGGGTTTTAACTGCCCAGGGGAGGTATCACAGGCGGTGGTATGGGAGGCTCTGAAGGCAGTGGTGAGGGGGAGGTGATATTGTTTAAGGCAAAGGTGGATAAAGAGGAGAGGACGGAACGGCAAAGGTGAATAGACGAGATGCTGGAGGGGATGTGGGAGTTCATGGACAGTTTGGAGTACCCGAGGTTGGGGGTGAGGAAGAGAGGACCACACTGGAGAGACTGATAGGGGAACAGGAGATAAAGGAGGTAATTGGGAGGATGCAGTCGGGGAAGGTGACAGGTTGAGATGGGTTCCCAGTATTATAAGAAATTTAAGTACAAATTGGCATCGCTGAAGGTGGGGATGTTTGAGGAGGCGATAGGGAGGGGGGTGTTGCCACAGACTTTGGGGCAGGTCTCAATCTCCTTGATGTTAGAGAAAGGTAAGGACCCAACGGAATGTGGGCCGTCCAGGCTGATATCTCTATTGAAAGTGGATGCGAAGATATTGGCCAAGGTTCTAGCGGCTACGTTGGAGGGGTGACTCCCCAAGGTGATGGGGAGGATCAGATGGGGATTGTAAGAGGAAGGCAATTATTTTCAAATATTGGGAGAGTCCTAAATGGGGTTATGACACCGGAGGAGGGGAGGGAGACAGAGGTGGTGGTTGCGCTGGACGTGGAAAAGGCATTTGATCGAGTGAAGTGAGGGTATTTGATTGCGGTGCCAGAGAGATTTGGGATAGGGCCGGGATTTGTGTAGTGGGTACGGTTATCGTACAGGAAACCGAGGGCGAGTGCCGATCAAAACATATGAGTTTGGGCTACTTTGCTCTGCACTGGGGGGCCAGGCAGGGATGTCCTATGTCCCCTCCATTATTTGCACTAGCGATTGAGCCTATGGCCATCGCTCTGAGTAACTCGGGATTGTGGAAGGGAATAGTGCGGGGGTGGGTGGGAGGGGGGGCTGACATAGGGTGTCAGAGTGGAAGGGCTATAGTCATAGGTAAGGTGGGGTAAATAGGCGGTTTTGTGGTCGAAAACGAGACTCCCAAGTGGTATGTTGCCTCCCAGGTGCAGGGGTCAGGGATCTCTCAGATCGGCTGCAGAACATTCTGAAGGGGGAGGGTGAACAGCCAGTTGTCGTGGTGCATATAGGCACCAATGATATAGGTGAAAAACGGGATGAGGTTCTACAAGCAGAATTTAGGGAGTTAGGAGCCAAGTTAAAAAGTCGGACCTCAGAGGTAGTAATCTCAGGATTGCTACCAGTGCCACGTGGTAGTCAGAGTAGAAATGAAAGAATAGGCAGGATGAATGCGTGGCTTGAGAGATGGTGCAGGAGGGAGGGGTTCAGATTTTTGGGACATTGGGACCAGTTCTGGGGAGGTGGGACTACTACAAATTGGACAGTCTACACCTGGGCCGGACTGGAACCAATGTCCTAGGGGGTGCTTTTGCTAACGCTGTTGGGGAGGGTTTAAACTAATGTGGCAGGGAGATGGGAACCAAATGAGGAGGTTAGTGGACAGTAAGGAGGTGGTAACTAAAGCCTGTAAGGAACTAGATCATGAAGTCAGCGTGACTAAGGGGAAGAGTAGGCAAAGAGCAGATGATGAACGCAAAGGGACTGGTGGTCTGAGGTGCATTTGTTTTAATGCAAGAAGTGTAGCAGGTAAGGCAGATGAACTTAGGGCTTGGATTAGTACCTGGGAATATGATGTTATTGCTATTACTGAGAGTTGATTGAGGGAAAGGCATGATTGGCAACTAAATATCCCAGGATATCGATGCTTTAGCCGGGATAGGGAGGGAAGTAAAAGGGGTGGTGGAGTTGCATTACTGGTCAGAGAGGATATCACAGCTGTGCTGAAGGAGGGCACTGTGGAGGACTCGAGCACTGAGGCGATATGGGCAGAGCTCAGAAATAGGAAGGGTGCGGTAACAATGTTGGGTCTGTACTACAGACCTCCCAACAGCGAGGGTGAGATAGAGGTACAAATATGTAAACAGATTATGAAAAGATGTAGGAGCAACAGGGTGGTGGTGAAAGGAGATTTTAATTTTCCCAACATTGACTGGGATACACTTAGTGTCAGAGGTCTAGATGGAGCAGAATTTGTAAGGAGCATCCAGGAGGATTTTCTAGAGCAGTATGTAAATAGTCCAACTCGGAAAGGGGCCATACTGGACCTGGTGTTGGGGAATGAGCCCGGCCAGGTGGTTGAAGCTTCAGTCAGGGATTACTTTGGGAATAGTGATCACAATTCCGTAAGTTTTAGAATACTCATGGACAAAGACGAGAGTGATCCTCAAGGAAGAGTGCTAAATTGGGGAAAGGCCAACTATACCAAAATTCGGCAGGAGCTGGGGAATGTGGATTGGAGCAGCTGTTTGAAGGTAAATCCACATTTGATATGTGGGAGGCTTTTAAAGAGAGGTTGATTAGAGTGCAGGACAGACATGTCCCTGTGAAAATGAGGGATAGAAATGGCAAGATTAGGGAACCATGGATGACGGGTGAAATTGTGAGACTAACTAAGGGGAAAAAGGAAGCATACATAAGGTCTAGGCGACTGAAGACAGACGAAGCTTTGGAAGAATATCGGGAATGTAGGACCAATCTGAAATGAGGAATCAAGAGGGCTAAAAGGGGTCATGAAACATCTTTAGCAAACAGGATTAAGGAAAATCCCAAAGCCTTTTATTCATATATAAGGAGCAAGAGGGTAACTAGAGAAAGGATTGGCCCACTCAAGGACAAAGAAGGAAAGTTATGCGTGGAGTCAGAGAAAATGGGTGAGATTATCAACGAGTACTTTGCATCGGTATTCACCGAGGAGAGGGACATGATGGATGTTGAGGTTAGGGATAGATGTTTGATTACTCTACGTCAAGTCGGCAAAAGGAAGGAGGATGTGTTGGGTATTCTAAAAGGCATTAAGGTGGACAAGTTCCCAGGTCCGGATGGGATCTATCCCAGGTTACTGAGGGAAGTGAGAGAGGAAATAGCTGGGGTCTTAACAGGTATCTTTGCAGCATCCTTGAACACGGGTGAGGTACCAGAGGATTGGAGAATTGCTAATGTTGTCCCCTTGTCTAAGAAGGGTAGCAGGAATAATTCAGATAATTATAGACCGGTGAGCCTGACGTCAGTGGTAGGGAACCTGCTGGAGAAGATACTGAGGGATAGGATCTATTCCGATTTGGAAGAAAATGGACTGATCAGTGATAGGCAACATGGTTTTGTGCAGGGAAGGTCATGTCTTACCAACTTAATAGAATTCTTTGAGGAAGTGACAGAGTTGATTGATGAGGGAAGGGCTGTAGATGTCATATACATGGACTTTAGTAAGGTGTTTGATAAGGTTCCCCATGGTAGGCTGATGGAGAAAGTGAAGTCTCATGGGGTCCAGGGTGTTCTAGCTAGATGGATAAAGAACTGGCTGGGTAACAGGAGACAGAGAGTAGTAGTAGAATGGAGTTTCTCAAAATGGAGAACTGTGACCAGTGGTGTTCCACAGGGATCCGTGCTGGGCCCACTGTTGTTTGATATACATAAATTATCTGGAGGAAGGTATAAGTGGTCTGATTAGCAAGTTTGCAGATGACACTAAGATTGGTGGAGTAGCAGATAGTGAAGGGGACTGTCGGAAAATACAGCAGAATATAGATAGATTGGAGAGTTTGGCGGAGAAATGGCAGATGGAGTTCAATCCGGGCAAATGCGAGGTGATGCATTTTGGAAGATCCAATTCAAGAGCGAACTATACGGTAAATGAAAAAGTCCTGGGCAAAATTGATGTACAGAGAGATCTGGGTGTTCAGGTCCATTGTACCCTGAAGGTGGCTGCACAGGTCGATAGAGTGGTCAAGAAGGCATACAGCATGCTTTCCTTCATCGGAAGGGGTATTGAGTACAAGAGTTGGCAGGTCATGTTACAGTGTATAAGACTTTGGTTCGGCCACATTTGGAATACTGCGTACAGTTCTGGTCACCACATTACCAAAAAGCTTTGGAGAAGGTGCAGAGGAGGTTCACCAAGATGTTGCCTGGTATGGAGGGCGCTAGCTATGAAGAGAGGTTGAGTAGATTAGGATTATTTTCATTAGAAAGATGGAGGTTGAGGGGGGACCTCATTGAGGTCTACAAAATCATGAGAGGTATAGACAGGGTGGATAGCAAGAAGCTTTTTCCCAGAATGGGGGACGCAATTACTAGGTGTCACGAGTTCAGAGTGAGTGGGGAAAAGTTTAAGGGGCATATGCGTGGAAAATTCTTTACGCAGAGGGTGGTTGGTGCCTGGAACACATTGCTGGCGGAGGTGGTAGAGGCGGGCACGATAGCATCATTTAAGATGTATCCAGACAGATACATGAATGGGCAGGGAGCAGAGGGATACAGATCCTTAGAAAATAGGCGACAGTTTTAGAGGATCTGGATCGGCGCAGGCTTGGAGGGCCGAAGGACCTGTTCCTGTGCTGTAATTTTTGTTTGTTCTTTGTTCTTTGTCTCTGTATTAGGAAGATTTATTGTTAAATGTATCAGAGCGAGTGCGTCGATGGGGGATATAATTAAGCTTCTCTGAACTTTTGGGTCCTTTTCAGGGTATAGATTAAACCTGGGAAAGAGTGAACACTTTGTGGCGTCCTGGCTGGAAGTGGGTGCGGGAATGGGAGGGCTGCCATTCCACAGGGCGGTAACCCACTTTAGGTATTTGGGGATGGAGGTGGCCCTGGACTGGGGGTTGCTCCGTAGATACAATTTTATTAGCTTGGTGGGGGTGGGGTGAAAGCAGATTTGGCAAGATGGGATAGACTTCCTCTGTCACTGGCAGGTTAGGTACAGGTGATTAAAATAATAGTAATACACACATGTCCCGTGGCCATTTCACTTATTTAGCTACTTTCTCAAATGAAATGAAAAAGGCTTCTACCTCCGTCTCATCAAACCTTGGCACTGCTTGGAAATATTTAAATAGATCCCCACCAAGCCTTCAACTCTGCCGCTCTTTTGCACTATCCTCATCACTATCGCTAACTGTACGTTCCCCTTTGCGTCCACCAATTTTAACTGACTGTCATGTTTCATGGCCATTTTCCGAAGTTCAAACTCTCTCACTCTTTCTTTTTCCTCTCTCGATCTTTCTCTCTCTCTTTCTTTCTCCCTTCTCTCACTTTATCCTCTCTATCTTTTTTGTATTCAAGCCGCTTTAATTCTTTCTCATGTTTCATTTGTTTAATTTGTTTAATTTTGCCATTTCCAATGAGTCAAACTATATCTCAGGCAATTTTAAATGCTTAGCTACCGCATCTTTTCGCATTTTGTCAGGTAATGTTAAATGCAATGTATTTGTCAAAACTAACAATCTGTTTTTAGTCTCTGTCCGTAAGGTATTGCGTGTGACCGTCTCCACCCCCAAAAACTTCAGAGCCTCTGAAAGAGCCAATGTCCACAACACACTCCCTACTTAAACTGAAATACCACACCTGAAAAGCAACCACAATATGCTCAACCTTCACTGTCTTTAAGTTCACAAAGCCAGTCCAATGGATAGACTTTTATCCCCTTGAGCCCCAATTTGTTATGGGCCAGGGTTTAGAGAACCCCAAAGTGTAATGGAGTTCACCTGACCCACAACTTTTAATAGATTGTGATATGGGGAGCATACGGCCCACTCTTCAGGTGTGGTACAGCAGAATTCAAAAAGTATTTTTTATAGCAAAACAATGTTTATTCTATGAACTCAGTTAACCTTTTTAAAACATACAGTGAATATCTTAGCAACCATCTATTCAAATACAGCTCCCAAAGAACACAATACTCTAATTAATCCTTAAACTTTCCTTTTAACATCCATAAGACAAAAAGTCTTTTAACAGAAGCACATCAGGTTTAAATTCACTACTGAGAACAGTTAACACTCTGAATTCACCAAATGATCAAGGGGTAGTCTTTAGATGGCAGAGAGAACAACAGTACTCCTTCTTTGGCTGGCTGCAGCTCCAACACTATAACCAAAACCAGAAAACACAGACACACCGAAGCTTTTCCTCAAAGTTAAACTAAAAAGCAGAGCCAGAGCTCAGCTCCACCCACAGTCTGACATCACTGCAGCCACTTGAGCAGACAAACATTTCTTAAAGTGACATTCCCATGTCAGTCAGGCCAGCCAGGACAGCAGGCGGGTGCGGGGCAGATGTTTAATCTTCGCCTTACCGATTGACCGGAAGCGGGTGCTGCTGGGGTGGGGGTCAGCTTCTCCGCCCTGTGCCAAGGCTTGGGGGAACCTACTGGAATTTTTGACCCTTGAGAAGGTGAAGTTCTCTTCAGTGGAAGGATGCATTTTGTTATTGATATTTTGTGAAAATTTGAACCAAAATTATTTTTAAAAAAGAGGTGAAGTTTGAGTTGAAGGGGATACATAGAAGATAGGAGTTCTTTTGAACTCCAGCGAGAACAATCCCAACGAATTGAAGGAAAGGCTCTACAATTCATGGGGATTGTTTATTATGCACTTTCGAGAATTGGTTGCCATCGAATATTCGGGGGGAGGGGGGGGGGGGGGGGGGGGTGTTGGGATTATTGTTGTTCTTGAGTACATGGTTTACTGATTGACTGTTAATTTTCTTTTGTTTTTTCCTTGGAATGTACGGATGATGTTTGGGTCTGTATATTGAAGGCGGTGCTGTTTGGGAGATTGGTACTGCATTTGTTTTTGTTTGTTTTCTTTTGTTGTTTATTTGATGAAAATGTGGAAAATGAGGGGAATAAAAAGACTTTTAAAAAGGGGACGCAGCGAGAGAGAGACCGAGGCAGAGTGAGAGTGAGAGAAAGGACAGAGGGGGAGAGAGAGGCTGACAGAGACACACACAGTGGAAGATAGAGTGAGAGTGGGGCAGAGAGTGAGGCAGAGAGAGAGGGGCACAGACAGAGAGGCAGAGAGAGAGGGGCACACACACAGGGCCAGAGTGAGACTGGGGGAGAGGGAGACAGAGTGAGAGTGAGACAGAAAGAGAAACAGTGATGTGACATTATGTAGAATATCTAGTGTATAAAGGGATAGTGTAGATTGTAGTTTAATAATTATTGCTTACTATAGAAGTAAGCTGTATATTAAGTAGTGTACTAAATGATAGCTTTGTTATCAAACCTAGCTTGTGTGGCCTTTCTGAACACTATGATATTCATCCTGAGTATAAGAAACACAAAGAACACCACAAGCGACACAGGGGGACAGAATGAGAGGCAGAGAGAGAGAGAGGCAGAGGGATTGCACTGGAGGGGATGCAGGAACGATTCACCAGGATGTTGCCTGGGATGGAACATTTTAGTTAGAAAGAGAGGTTGTTTTTGCTGGAGCAGAGAAGGATGAGGGGTGACCTGATCGAGGTGTACAAGATTTTGAGGGGCATGGATGGGATGGATAGTTCCACTTGGTTGAAGGATCAGTTACATGGGGACACAAGTTCAAGGTCAGGGCGAGAGGGGGATGAGGAAGAAACTTTTTTACCCAGAGGGTGGTGACGGTCTGGATTGCACTGCCTGGGAGGGTGGTAGAGGTGGATTGCCTCACATTGTTTGCAAAGTACCTGGATGAGCACTTAGCACGTCAAAACATTCACTATGGACCAAGTGCTGGCATAGTGAATGGCATGGTTGGTAGGTCAGTGTTTTGTTACCTGTGTGGTAGGTAACATGTGCTACTCAATCCATGGTTAGTGATGAGGTCTTCTGAATCTCGAAGAAGACTCAAACTCATCCAGTCGTAACAAAAAGGTTTATTGAGTAACTATAACAATAATTGCATGAATTCTTCACTTTAACTTTGATACTTGTGAGAAGGTTAACAAGATCTAACTACAGTAACTATACATAACTCCACTAGCCACCTGAACTAATCTTATACTGCCCTGCTCACAGTGCATCCAAGAGAGAGGGAGAGATCCAATATGGTTGCCTTTTATACCCGGCCCTCGAGTGATCATGTGGTACTACCGATTACACATTAACCCCATATGTACATGCACAAACAGAGATCACTACAGTCAGGTGTTTTTTATGTGTTGGCGCAGACTTGATGAGCCGCAGGGTCTCTTCTATGCTGTAGTATGCTGTAATTCTGAAGGAGAGACGGAGAGAGAGAATGAGAGTGACACAGAGAGAGAGAGACACACAGAGAGGGCCAGAGAGAGACTGAGGGAGAGAGAGACAGAGTGAGAGTAAGAGAGAAACAGCTGCACAGAGGGAGAGAGAGACACACAGTGAGATAGAGGGCGCGATTCTCCGAGGCCACGCCGGTTGGGAGAGTCGCGGGCTGCGCTAGTTTTTCACGCAATGCCGGTCCGACGCGCTCCCGCGATTCTCCCAACAGGCGAAATGGGTCCCGTCAGGTTCCGCGCGGCGCAAGTCGGAGAGTTGGAGAACCCAAAATGGCGATTCTCCGGTACCCCCACTATTCTCCAGCCCAGATGGGCCGAACTACCGACTGCGTGACCCCAGTTCACGCCGTCGCCGTCCACACCTGCTTTTTTTAGTCGTCATCCAGTCGTGCTGGCTGACGCTGAGGAGGTGAGTGGACTGTCCCGGAGTCTCCGCAGACTGGGGAAGGTTTCCCCGAGAACGCTGCGGCCAACGGGGGGGGGGGGGGGGGGGGGGGGGGGGGGGGGGGGGGGGGGGGGAGGGGGGAGGGAGTGGAGGTGGGGAGAGGGAGGGAGTGGAGGGGGAGGGGGGAGGGAGTGGAGGTGGGAGAGGGAGGGAGTGGAGGGGGAGGGGGGAGAGGGAGGGAGTGGAGGTGGGAGAGGGGAGAGTGGAGAGGGAGAGGGAGGGAGTAGAGGTGGGAGAGGGGAGAGGGAGGGAGTGGAGGTGGGAGAGGGGAGAGTGGAGAGGGAGAGGGAGGGAGTAGAGGTGGGAGAGGGGAGAGGGAGGGAGTGGAGGTGGGAGAGGGGAGAGTGGAGAGGGAGAGGGAGGGAGTAGAGGTGGGAGAGGGGAGAGGGAGGAAGTGGAGGTGGGAGCGGGGAGAGGGAGAGAGTGGAGGTGGGAGGGGGGAGAGGGAGGGAGTGGAGGTGGGAGAGGGGAGAGTGGAGAGGGAGAGGGAGGGAGTAGAGGTGGGAGAGGGGAGAGGGAGGAAGTGGAGGTGGGAGCGGGAGAGGGAGAGAGTGGAGGTGGGAGGGGGAGGGAGTGGAGGTGGGAGAGGGAGGGAGTGGAGGTGGGAGAGGGAGGGAGTGGAGGGGAGGGGGAGGGAGTGGAGGTGGGAGGGGAGAGAGGGAGGGAGTGGAGGTGGAGAGGGGAGAGTGGAGAGGGAGAGGGAGGGAGTAGAGGTGGGAGAGGGAGGAAGTGGAGGGGAGAGGGAGGAAGTGGAGGTGGGAGCGGGAGAGGGAGAGAGTGGAGGTGGGAGGGGGAGAGGGAGGGAGTGGAGGTGGGAGAGGGGAGAGTGGAGAGGGAGAGGGAGGGAGTAGAGGTGGGAGAGGGAGGGAGTGGAGGGGAGAGGGAGGAAGTGGAGGTGGGAGC
This sequence comes from Scyliorhinus canicula, assembly GCF_902713615.1. Classification (NCBI taxonomy): domain Eukaryota; kingdom Metazoa; phylum Chordata; class Chondrichthyes; order Carcharhiniformes; family Scyliorhinidae; genus Scyliorhinus; species Scyliorhinus canicula. The sequence continues at coordinate 84,702,975 of NC_052161.1, forward strand.
GGGAGAGGGAGGAGAGTGGAGGTGGGAGGGGGAGAGGGAGGGAGTGGAGGTGGGAGAGGGGAGAGTGGAGAGGGAGAGGGAGGGAGTAGAGGTGGGAGAGGGAGGAAGTGGAGGTGGGAGCGGGAGAGGGAGAGAGTGGAGGTGGGAGGGGGAGGGAGTGGAGGTGGGAGAGGGAGGGAGTGGAGGGGAGGGGGAGGGAGTGGAGGTGGGAGAGGGAGGGAGTGGAGGGGGAGGGGGGAGGGAGTGGAGGTGGGAGGGGGAGAGGGAGGGGGTGGTCCATCCGCGGATGCCACATGTCAGCTGCCCTGCCATGGCAGGATGGTGACGAGGACACGCCCACAGGTTGTCGTGTGGCTGATGGGCACAGCCCACTGGCGCACCGGTGAGGAGGACGTTGTTTACTGACCGTTGGACGCAGACAGTGACCAGGGGTTAGGCTGGCCGCGTGTCAGCAGCGCGACCAGGCCACCGGGGCACACAGGTATCCCATGGCACCCGGCTGCCGAGGTGTTCAAGAATCTCCGAGTAACATGTCGTTTCTCTGCCCCCCCACCACCCTTCTGCGGGTCACCATGTATGCCAACCAGACAGTGATGTTCACCGCAGTGGTTGGAGCCGCTGCACTGCAGTTTGCCATCCAGCAGCGTCGACAGCGACAGCCCACAGTGGATGCAGATGCAGGGGCTGCTGCTGCAGCAGAGGGGATGGCCGCAGAGTGGCCCATCGTCACCGCGCAGGCCGCAGGCGCTCATGGCCGGTATGTTCTGTGGGATGCCGATGGGAACATTGACCCCCAAACGGTGAGGATGGCACAGGATACGGGCACTGATATCGAAGTGGATGGGTGGGGGGGGGGGGGGGGGGGGGGCGGAGAGGAGGAGTCACTGATGGTGGAGCCAGGGCGCCACAGGCGGCCATCAAAGCCTAGGGTGTACCGTGACCGAATGTCGTTCGAAGCCCTAGCGGACCTCACATGCAGGAGGAGACTACGGTTCAGCAGGGAGACGGTCGCACATATCTGCCACCTCGTGGCAAACTTCGCCCCACGTGGAATGGGAGGAGGACCCGCGATACCGGTATCCGTCAAGGTGACGGTGGCCCTAAACGTCTATGCTACCGGTTCCTTCCAGGCTCCGAGCGGGGACCTATCTGGGATATCACAGGCATCGGTCCACAGGCGCATCCGGGCCGTGACCGACGCCCTGTTCGCCATCGCGGACCGTTACATTCCCCAAGGACCGAGCACATCAGGAAGCACGGGCCCGTGGATTTGCTAAGGTGGCCGGGATACCGATGGTCCAGGGAGTGATTGATGGTGTTCACGTCCCCGTGCACCCGCCTGCAGGCAACAGGGAAGTGTTCACCAACAGGAAGGGCACATACTCCATTAACATCCAGGAGGTCTGCGACCCCCACATGAAGATCATGCACGTGTGCGCAAAGTACCCCGGGAGTGTGCATGACGCTTACATTCTTGCGCAGTCGTTCATCCCTGCAATGTTCGGGGGATCCCCCCCCCCCTGGCTGAGGGGCTGGTTGCTGGGCGACAGGGGTTATCCGCTGAGGTCTTGGCTGATGACGCCGATACGGAGGCCTCAGACAAACGCGGAGACCCTACACAACGAGGCCCATGCAGCAACCAGGGGTGTGGTGGAGCAGTGCTTCGGCCTCCTGAAGATGAGATTCAGGTGCCTGGACCGCTGCGGAGGGGCCCTGCAGTACCAGCCCGACAGGGTCGGTCGCATTGTTGTGGTCTGCTGTGCGCTGCACAACATCGCAATGCAGAGGGGAGATGCCCTGGTGGAGGAGTCGGAGGGAGAGACCGATGGCAGCGGTGCTAACTCTAATGAAGAGGAGGAGAGGATGAGGAGGAGGAGGTGGAGGAGGATGGCGTGCAGCAGGGTGGGGCGTGGGGCGCAGGACACAGACACGACCCGGGTGCTGGTAATGCCCAGGAGACTGCACGACAGCACCGTCGAGGACAGAGGGCACGCGACGCCTTGGTGGCCGCAAGGTTCACGCATCGTGTGGGAGGGGATCGCTGAACACTACCACTTGCATCGCCAGTCCTGCACACGGACACCACACAACCCCCCCCCCCCCCCACCCCGGTAACTCCCGCTCCGCGTACACTGCTCCAATTCGACATCACCTTACCACTGCGGCACTACGGTATAGCACTACATTGATGACAGTGTCGGCGGGTGTGATCAGCGCCATGTTGAATGACGACAGCCCAATCTGTGATGAGCTGTGAGCTCAGAATCGTTAGACAATGTCTGACTCATGGCAATAGCTGAATCATCCATCTCGGTGGTCGCTACATCCGTCAGGGACACTCCATCACGTGCCCGAGTGGGGTAGCTGCCGTCGGAGTGCCGAGGACTACGGTGTCCAACTGTGGGAGGGGGGGGAAAGGGACTGCACACCCGGCACCGACGTTTAACTGCTGTCAACCCCAGCGACACTCGGTCACCATCAGAAGCCCCGTGGCACCGGACAGAGCACAGAGTCTTACAAGTTTTTATTTCGTCAGTATTCACACAGGAAAAAGACAAAGTTGTCGAGGAGAATACTGAGATACAGGCTACTAAACTAGAAGGGCTTGAGGTTCATAAGGAGGAGGTGTTAGCGATGTGAAAATAGATAAGTCCCCTGGGCCGGATGGGATTTATCCTAGGATTCTCTGGGAAGCTAGGGAGGAGATTGCTGAGCCTTTGGCTTTGATCTTTAAGTCATCTTTGTCTACAGGAATAGTGCCAGAGGACTGGAGGATAGCAAATGTTGTCCCCTTGTACAAGAAGGGGAGTAGAGATAACCCCGGTAACTATAGGCCAGTGAGCCTTACTTCTGTTGTGGGAAAAGTCTTGGAAAGGTTTATAAGAGATAGGATGTATAATCATCTGGAAAGGAATAATTTGATTAGAGATAGTCAACATGGCTTTGTGAAGGGTAGGTCGTGCCTCACAAACCTCATTGAGTTCTTCGAGAAGGTGACCAAGCAGGTGGATTAGGGTAAAGCAGTTGATGTGGTGTATATGGATTTCAGTAAAGCGTTTGATAAGGTTCCCCACGGTAGGCTATTGCAGAAAATACAGAGGCATGGGATTCAGGGTGATTTAGCAGTTTGGATCAGAAATTAGCTAGCTGATAAATTTGCAGATGACACTAAAGTCGGTGGAGTTGTGGACAGTGCAGAAGGATGTTACAAGTTACAGAGGGACATAGATAAGCTGCAGAGCTGGGCTGACAGGTGGCAAATTGAGTTTAATGGAGAAAAGTGTGAGGTGATTCATTTTGGAAGGAATAACAGAAAGGCAGAGTACTGGGCTAATGGTAAGTTTCTTGGTAGTGTGGACGAGCAGAGAGATCTCGGTGTCCATGTTCATAGATCCCTGAAAGTTGCCACCCAGGTTGAGAGGGTTGTTAAGAAGGCGTACGGTGTGTTATCTTTTATTGGTAGAGGAATTGAGTTTCGGAGCCATGAGGTCATGTTGCAGTTGTACAAAACTCTGGTGCGGCCTGAACTGTGCAGTTCTGGTCGCCACATTATAGGAAGGATGTGGAAGCATTGGAAAGGGTACAGAGGAGATTTACAAGAATGTTGCCTGGTATGGAGGGAAGATCATATGAGGACAGGCTGAAGGACATGAGGCTGTTTTCGTTAGGGAGAAGAAGGTTAAGAGGTGACTTAATTGAGGCATACAAGATGATCAGAGGATTAGATAGGATGGACAGTGAGAGCCTTTTTCCTCGGATGGTGATGTCCAGCACGAGGGGACATAGCTTTAAATTGAGGGGAGATAGATATAGGACAGATGTCAGAGGTAGGTTCTTTACTCAGAGAGTAGTAAGGGCATGGAATTCCCTGCCTGCAACAGTAGTGGACTCGCCAACACTAAACGCATTCAAATGGTCATTGGATAGGCATATGGACGATAAGGGAATAGTGTAGAGGGACTTTAGAGGGGTTTCACAGGACGGCGCAACATCGAGGGCCGAAGGGCCTGTACTGCGCTGTAATGTTCTATGTTCTAAGTTAGGTGCAACAGTGAGTTTAATAGTGAAGGTTATATACAGATACCCTAGCCCCTACAACTAAACTGTGCCCTGCACCCATGCCAACTTACTCTGTGTCCAACTTCCTTGCCTTACCGGCCCTACCACTACATCTGGGTGAATCCCCAGATAGTAGTGGGAGTGGAGGCAGACTGCTGCGAATCTTGCCCTGCGACGTGGCTCCCCGTCGGCACGCATTTCCTGGGGCGACCCAGCCTTGATTGGCCAGGCTGCTCAGCGAATGTGTTGGATGACGTGGTGCCACCCTGCTCTGCCCACTGCCCACCAGATGCGCCAGGGACAGGATGGGGGAGTGTCATAATATACACCAGTATATCATGGTGCAGACACACACTGATGGACACACACAGGGACCAATCAACATGTACAAACACCGCAGCCAATCACCAGTTAGAATACACACACTGGGGCAGCATGGTGACACAGTGGTTAGCATTGCTGCCTACGGCGCTGAGGACCCGGGTTCGGATCCCGGCCCTGGGTCACTGTCCGTGAGGAGTTTGCACATTCTCCCCATGTCTGCGTGGGTTTCACCCCCACAACCCAAAGATGTGCAGGATAGGTGGATTGGCCATGCTAAATTGCCCCTTAATTGGAAAAATTATTGGGTACTCTAAATTAAAAAAAAAGAATACACACACTATAAAGGCAGAGGGCACCGCGGTTCCCGCTCACTCGGGATGCTGTCTCTCAGTAGAACAAGAGCTCATCAAGTTTAGCACAGACTCACACCACGTGCTGAGAGATTCAACTGGTTCTGACAGGCATAGGTCTCTAGTTAAACTAGCATTGTTTAAACCCACAGTTCTCGTATGTCGATTAGTTCATAGTTAATAAAATAGAGTTGAACCTTCCTCGGTGTTGGTGATATATGTTAACCTTGCAAGCCTACACTATCCAACACTTCAGGGTGGCTGAGCTTTCAGGTACGTCCCGTGATGGAGTTAATGGGACGGCCCCCAGAACCTCCTCCTCCCTCGGGGAGCCTGGTGGCCCCCGGTCCTCACTGTGGGACAGAGATGCGATCGGAGACGTGCCCCGTCGCCCTACCAACATTTGGCGCTGCCAGTCCTGGAGGCATCGACCAGGGTCCGAAGGTTCGCAGATACAGAGTTCTACTGTTCTACTGTGAGGGGAGAGAGGATGGGTGGGCCAGTGGGCAGAGTGTGAGGGGAGAGAGGATGGGTGGGCCAGTGGGCAGTGTGAGGGGAGAGAGGATGGATGGTCCAGTGGGCAGTGTGAGGGGAGAGAGGATGGATGGTCCAGTGGGCAGAGTGTGAGGGGAGAGAGGATGGGTGATCCAGTGGGCAGTGTGAGGGGAGAGAGGATGGATGGTCCAGTGGGCAGTGTGAGGGGAGAGAGGATGGGTGGGCCAGTGGGCAGAGTGTGAGGGGAGAGAGGATGGGTGGTCCAGTGGGCAGAGTGTGAGGGGAGAGAGGATGGGTGGTCCAGTGGGCAGAGTGTGAGGGGAGAGAGGATGGGTGGTCCAGTGGGCAGAGCGTGAGGGGAGAGAGGATGGGTGGGCCAGTGGGCAGAGTGTGAGGGGAGAGAGGATGGGTGGTCCCGTGGGCAGAGTGTGAGGGGAGAGAGGATGGGTGGTCCAGTGGGCAGAGTGTGAGGGGAGAGAGGATGGGTGGTCCAGTGGGCAGAGTGTGAGGGGAGAGAGGATGGATGGTCCAGTGGGCAGTGTAAGGGGAGAGAGGATGGATGGTCCAGTGGGCAGTGTGAGGGGAGAGAGGATGGGTGGTCCAGTGGGCAGAGTGTGAGGGGAGAGAGGATGGATGGTCCAGTGGGCAGTGTGAGGGGAGAGAGGATGGATGGTCCAGTGGGCAGTGTGAGGGGAGAGAGGATGGGTGGGCCAGTGGGCAGAGTGTGAGGGGAGAGAGGATGGGTGGGCCAGTGGGCAGTGTGAGGGGAGAGAGAATGGGGGGTCCAGTGGGCAGAGTGTGAGGGGAGAGAGGATGGGTGGTCCAGTGTGCAGAGTGTGAGGGGAGAGGATGGATGGTCCAGTGGGCAGAGTGTGAGGGGAGAGAGGGTGGGTGATCCAGTGGGCAGAGTGTGAGGGGAGAGAGGGTGGGTGATCCAGTGGGCAGAGTGTGAGGGGAGAGAGGGTGGGTGGTCCAGTGGGCAGTGTGAGGGGAGAGAGGATGGGTGGGCCAGTGGGCAGTGTGAGGGGAGAGGATGGGGGGTCCAGTGGGCAGTGTGAGGGGAGAGAGGGTGGGTGGTCCAGTGGGCAGTGTGAGGGGAGAGAGGATGGGTGGTCCAGTGGGTAGAGTGTGAGGGGAGAGAGGATGGGTGGTCCAGTGGGCAGAGTGTGAGGGGAGAGAGGATGGGTGGTCCAGTGGGCAGAGTGTGAGGGGAGAGAGGATAGGTGGTCCAGTGGGCAGAGTGTGAGGGGAGAGAGGATGGATGGTCCAGTGGACAGTGTGAGGGGAGAGAGGATGGGTGGGCCAGTGGGCAGAGTGTGAGGGGAGAGAGGATGGGTGGGCCAGTGGGCAGTGTGAGGGGAGAGAGAATGGGTGGTCCAGTGGGCAGTGTAAGGGGAGAGAGGATGGATGGTCCAGTGGGCAGTGTGAGGGGAGAGAGGATGGGTGGTCCAGTGTGCAGAGTGTGAGGGGAGAGGATGGATGGTCCAGTGGGCAGAGTGTGAGGGGAGAGAGGGTGGGTGATCCAGTGGGCAGAGTGTGAGGGGAGAGAGGGTGGGTGATCCAGTGGGCAGAGTGTGAGGGGAGAGAGGGTGGGTGGGCCAGTGGGCAGTGTGAGGGGAGAGGATGGGTGGTCCAGTGGGCAGAGTGTGAGGGGAGAGAGGATAGGTGGTCCAGTGGGCAGAGTGTGAGGGGAGAGAGGATGGATGGTCCAGTGGACAGTGTGAGGGGAGAGAGGATGGGTGGGCCAGTGGGCAGAGTGTGAGGGGAGAGAGGATGGGTGGGCCAGTGGGCAGTGTGAGGGGAGAGAGAATGGGTGGTCCAGTGGGCAGTGTAAGGGGAGAGAGGATGGATGGTCCAGTGGGCAGTGTGAGGGGAGAGAGGATGGGTGGTCCAGTGGGCAGAGTGTGAGGGGAGAGAGGATGGATGGTCCAGTGGGCAGTGTGAGGGGAGAGAGGATGGATGGTCCAGTGGGCAGTGTGAGGGGAGAGAGGATGGGTGGGCCAGTGGGCAGAGTGTGAGGGGAGAGAGGATGGGTGGGCCAGTGGGCAGTGTGAGGGGAGAGAGAATGGGGGGTCCAGTGGGCAGAGTGTGAGGGGAGAGAGGATGGGTGGTCCAGTGTGCAGAGTGTGAGGGGAGAGGATGGATGGTCCAGTGGGCAGAGTGTGAGGGGAGAGAGGGTGGGTGATCCAGTGGGCAGAGTGTGAGGGGAGAGAGGGTGGGTGATCCAGTGGGCAGAGTGTGAGGGGAGAGAGGGTGGGTGGGCCAGTGGGCAGTGTGAGGGGAGAGGATGGGGGGTCCAGTGGGCAGTGTGAGGGGAGAGAGGGTGGGTGGTCCAGTGGGCAGTGTGAGGGGAGAGAGGATGGATGGTCCAGTGGGTAGAGTGTGAGGGGAGAGAGGATGGGTGGTCCAGTGGGCAGAGTGTGAGGGGAGAGAGGATGGGTGGTCCAGTGGGCAGAGTGTGAGGGGAGAGAGGATAGGTGGTCCAGTGGGCAGAGTGTGAGGGGAGAGAGGATGGATGGTCCAGTGGACAGTGTGAGGGGAGAGAGGATGGGTGGGCCAGTGGGCAGAGTGTGAGGGGAGAGAGAATGGGTGGGCCAGTGGGCAGTGTGAGGGGAGAGAGAATGGGTGGTCCAGTGGGCAGAGTGTGAGGGGAGAGAGGATGGGTGGGCCAGTGGGCAGTGTGAGGGGAGAGAGGATGGGTGGTCCAGTGGGCAGTGTGAGGGGAGAGAGGATGGGTGATCCAGTGGGAAGAGTGTGAGGGGAGAGAGGATGGATGGTCCAGTGGGCAGTGTGAGGGGAGAGAGGATGGGTGATCCAGTGGGCAGAGTGTGAGGGGAGAGAGGATGGGTGGTCCAGTGGGCAGAGTGTGAGGGGAGAGAGGATGGGTGGTCCAGTGGGCAGTGTGAGGGGAGAGAGGATGGGGGGTCCAGTGGGCAGAGTGTGAGGGGAGAGAGGATGGGGGGTCCAGTGGGCAGAGTGTGAGGGGAGAGAGGATGGGTGGGCCAGTGGGCAGAGTGTGAGGGGAGAGAGGATGGGGGGTCCAGTGGGCAGAGTGTGAGGGGAGAGAGGATGGGTGGGCCAGTGGGCAGTGTGAGGGGAGAGAGGATGGGTGGTCCAGTGGGCAGAGTGTGAGGGGAGAGAGGATGGGTGGTCCAGTGGGCAGAGTGTGAGGGGAGAGAGGGTGGGTGATCCAGTGGGCAGAGTGTGAGGGGAGAGAGGGTGGGTGATCCAGTGGGCAGAGTGTGAGGGGAGAGAGGGTGGGTGGTCCAGTGGGCAGTGTGAGGGGAGAGAGGATGGGTGGGCCAGTGGGCAGTGTGAGGGGAGAGGATGGGGTGTCCAGTGGGCAGTGTGAGGGGAGAGAGGGTGGGTGGTCCAGTGGGCAGTGTGAGGGGAGAGAGGATGGGTGGTCCAGTGGGTAGAGTGTGAGGGGAGAGAGGATGGGTGGTCCAGTGGGCAGAGTGTGAGGGGAGAGAGGATGGGTGGTCCAGTGGGCAGAGTGTGAGGGGAGAGAGGATAGGTGGTCCAGTGGGCAGAGTGTGAGGGGAGAGAGGATGGATGGTCCAGTGGACAGTGTGAGGGGAGAGAGGATGGGTGGGCCAGTGGGCAGTGTGAGGGGAGAGAGGATGGGTGATCCAGTGGGAAGAGTGTGAGGGGAGAGAGGATGGATGGTCCAGTGGGCAGTGTGAGGGGAGAGAGGATGGGTGATCCAGTGGGCAGAGTGTGAGGGGAGAGAGGATGGGTGGTCCAGTGGGCAGAGTGTGAGGGGAGAGAGGATGGGTGGTCCAGTGGGCAGTGTGAGGGGAGAGAGGATGGGGGGTCCAGTGGGCAGAGTGTGAGGGGAGAGAGGAGGGGGGTCCAGTGGGCAGAGTGTGAGGGGAGAGAGGATGGGTGGGCCAGTGGGCAGAGTGTGAGGGGAGAGATGATGGGGGGTCCAGTGGGCAGAGTGTGAGGGGAGAGAGGATGGGGGGTCCAGTGGGCAGAGTGTGAGGGGAGAGAGGATGGGGGGTCCAGTGGGCAGAGTGTGAGGGGAGAGAGGATGGGGGGTCCAGTGGGCAGAGTGTGAGGGGAGAGAGGATGGGGGGTCAGTGGGCAGAGTGTGAGGGGAGAGAGGATGGGGGGTCCAGTGGGCAAAGTGTGTGGGGAGAGAGGATGGGTGGTCCAGTGGGCAGAGTGTGAGGGGAGAGAGGATGGGTGGTCCAGTGGGCAGAGTGTGTGGGGAGAGAGGATGGGTGGTCCAGTGGGCAAAGTGTGAGGGGAGAGAGGATGGGGGGTCCAGTGGGCAGAGTGTGAGGGGAGAGAGGATGGTGGTCCAGTGGGCAGAGTGTGAGGGGAGAGAGGATGGGTGGTCCAGTGGGCAAAGTGTGAGGGGAGAGAGGATGGGGGGTCCAGTGGGCAGAGTGTGAGGGGAGAGAGGGAGGGTGGTCCAGTGGGCAGAGTGTGAGGGGAGAGAGGATGGGTGGTCCAGTGGGCAGAGTGTGAGGGGAGAGAGGATGGGTGGTCCAGTGGGCAGAGTGTGAGGGGAGAGAGGATGGGTGGTCCAGTGGGCAGAGTGTGAGGGGAGAGAGGATGGGCTGGGGGGGGATGGTTGTCATGCAGGGTTGCCTCACTTGCTTCTGCGCCTCCAACCTCGCATTGCGCAACCTCCCGGGTGGCGGAGCAACCTCCAGTGCCCTCTGCTCGAACACTGTCAGGGGGTGCAGCATGGGCAACCCCCTCCGGTTCTGACCCAGGGGCACCCTTGTGGCACTTACCCTGGCAGCCCTGGTGAGGTCGTGCAGCTTCTTGCGGCACTGCTCCCCAGAGGGGTCTGCCCCACAGCACTGACTGCCGTGCCCACCTCATGCCAGGCCTGTCGCACTGCACTAGACGGGTGGCGATGCCCTCGTCTTGGGCAGAGGATGCCCCTGCGCTGCTCCACCTCATCGAGGAGGGTCTCCTGGTCCGAGTCCCGGAACCTCGGGGCGGCTCTTCGTGGCTCGGACATCTCCCTCCTTCTTCTGCTTCGGGTCCTTCCGTGCGCGGGTTTCATGCCATGCCCCCCCGTGTTCCTCGCGGCCCCGCTCCTAGCCCATTTCCAGGGCCAGAATCGGTCGCGATCGGGGCCGTTTCGCGCCGTCGTGAAACTCAACGGAGTTCCGGCACGGCATCGGAGAATCAAGCCCAGAGTGAGAATAAAGCAGACACAGGGAGAGATACAGAGAGAGAGAATGAGAAAGTGAGATAGAGGGTGAGAGAGACAAACAGAGAGAAAGACAGAGTGAAACAGACAGAAAGAGAGAGAGAGCCTGTTATTCATTCACAAAGTGTAGAGGCCTATTGAGCAAGGCACTGGGTGAGAATTCAGCCAATACGTCTCTGCCTGCCTGTGTACGTGTGTCAATGTTCCCTTCCAGGACATGTCAGAGCCTGTCAATGAACCAGCAATTAAATCCACAAAGTTGTTTGTTATGGTGTGGGCGTGAGGAGATGTGTCCCAGCACGCCCTGGGACTTGCCCAGCACACTCAGGTGATACCTTTCCCGTCAAAGGCACTCACGGCAAAACTACCCCATCATTAACTCAGGACAAACCGTTCATCCGATACAACAAAATCCGCCCATCATTGTCGAATGATTAATGTCAGTCACGGAGGGGGGTTACCAATTACTTGTTCAGTCCCTCTTGAGCCTGTCATACAGGAACATGAGGAGGCCCATTCAGCCCCTCGTGTTGAGTACACAGGAATACGAGGAGGCCTATTGAGCCCCTCCCTCGAGCCTGTTGCATAAGAGGAGCATGACGCATTCAGCCCCTCGCAAGCTTGTTAACACAGGAACAAGAGAAGGCCCATTCAGCCCCTCTCAAGCCTGTTACACAGGACCAGGAGGAAGACCATTCAGCCTCACTCGAGCCTGTTATTCATGAAAAGGGGGAAGCCCATTCAGCCCCTCTTGAGTCTGTTATACAGGAACAGGAGGAGGCTCATTCAGTCCCTCTCGAGCCAGTTATACAGGAACAGGAGGAGGCTCATTCAGTCCCTCTTGAGCCTGTTATACAGGAACAGGGGGAGGCCCATTCAGCTCCTCTCACGCCTGTTACACAGGAACAGGAGGTGGCTTATTCATCCTCTTGAGCCTGTTACACAGGAACAGGAGGAGCCCATTCAGCCCCTCTCGAGCCTGTTACACAGTTACAGCAGGATGCTCATTCAGTCCCCTTGAGCCTGTTACACCAGAACAGGAGGAGGACTATTCAGCCCCTCTGGAGCCTGTTGCACAGTAACATGAGGAGGCCCATTCAGCCCCTCGTGTTGAGTACACAGGAATACGAGGCCTATTGAGCCCCTCCCTCGAGCCTGTTGCATAGGAGAAGGAGGATGGCGCATTCAGCCCCTCGCAAGCCTGTTACACAGGAACAAGAGAAGGCCCATTCAGTCCCTCGTGCCTGGTACACAGCAACAAAAGACCATTCAATCCCTAATGCCTGGTACAAAAAGACAGGAGGAGACCTATTTAGCCCCACCCACGAGCCTGTTACTGAGGAAAAGGATGCCCATTCAACCCCTCTTGCAGTTGTTTCACAGGAACAGGAGGAGGCCCATTCAGCCCTCTGGAGCCTGTTACACAGGAACAGGAAGAGGTCCATTCAGCTCCTCTTGAGCCTGTTACACAGGAACATGGGGAGGTCTATTCAGCCGCTTGTGCCTGGTACACACCACCAGAAGGAGGCTTGTGAACCCCTCCCTCGTGCCTGTTACACAGGAAAAGGAGAAGGTCCATTCAGTCCCTCTCGAGCCCGTTACACAGGAACAGGAGGCGACCCATTTAGTCCCTCTGGAGCCTGTTATACAGAAACTGGAGGACGACCATTCAACACCTTGTGCCTGTCACATAGGAACAGGAGGAGGCCTGGTGAGCCCATCTCGGGCCTGTTACACAGGAACAGGAGGCGGCCCGTTGAGCCCCTCTCGAGAGGGGCTGAATAGATCTTCTCCTTTTCCTGTCTAACAGGCTCGACTGGGGCTCATTTGGCCTCCTTCTTTTCCTGTGCAACAGGCTCGAGGGAGGGGTTCAGAAGCCCAGTCACCTCCCTGGAGCACTTAACACAAGAACAGGAGGAAGCTCATTCAGCTTCAGCCCCCCTCGAGCCTGTTACATAGGAACTGGGGGAGGCCGATTCAGCACCTATTGTAACTGTTACACATGAGCAGGAGGAAGATCATTCAGCCCCTCGTGCCTGATACACAGGACCAGGAGGGCGGCTATTGAGCCCCTCCCTCGAGCCTGTTACACAGCAAGAGCTAGGATGGGGCAGAGTTTGTAAGGTGTCTCCAGGAAGGCTTCTTGATGCAATATGTAGATTGTTCAACTAGGGAAGGGCAGCAGTGTATCTGGTATTGGGGAATGAGCCTGGACAGGTGGTTGGAGTTTCACTAGAGGAACATTTTGGGAGTAGTGACCACAATTTTGTAGGTTTTAGGGTAGTTTTGGATAGGGCTGAGGGCAACCCTCGCACTAAGGTGCTAATCTGGGGAAAGGCAAATTACGATCACATTAGACAGGAATTGAAGAATTTGAATTGGGTGCAGCTGTTGGATAGTAAATCAACATCGGACATGTGTGAATCTTTCAAACGACAATTGATTAGGATTCAGGAAAGTCACGTTCCTGAGAGAACAAAGAATAAGTAGGGGAAGTTTAGGGAGCCTTAGATAATGAGGGATATTGTGAACCTCATCAAAAAGAAAAAGGAGGGGCAACATGGTGGCGGAGTGGCTAGCCCTGCTGCCTCACAGCGCCAAGGTCCCAGGTTCGATCCCAGCCCTGGGGCACTGTCCGTGTGGAGTTTGCACATTCACCCCATATTTGTGTGGGTTTCACCCCCACAACCCAAAGATTGGCCACGCTAAATTGCCCCTCAATTTGAATAAAATGAATTGGGTACTCCAAATTTATTTTAAAAAACAAAAACAAGACTTTTGTAGTCTAGAAGGGTGAGGACAGTTGAAACCTTTGAGGAGAATAAAAAAAGTAGGAAGGTACTTAAGCCGGAAATTAGGAGGGTTAGGAGGAATCGCGAAAAGGCCTTGGCAAGTAGGATTAAGATGAATCAGAAACCTTTTTCTCATATGTAAAAAGCAAGAGGGCGGCCAGGGAAAGGATTGGACCACTTAAGGACAGTGGGGGGGAATCTGCGTGTTGAGCCAGAGGAAATGGTCGAGGTACTAAATGAGTACTTTGCATCAGTATTCACCAAAGAAAAGGTATTTGTGGAAGACAATTCTTGGGTAGGGTGTGTGGATAGTCTGGGTCATGTTGACATCAAAAAGGAGATATTGGGTCTTTTAAAAAATTAAGGTAGCTAAGTCTCCTGGGCCGGATGGGATTTACCCCAGAATACTGAGGGAAGCAAGGGAGGAAATTGCTGGGGCCTTGACTGACATCTTTGTATTCTCATTTGCTACAGTGTAGATTCCAGAGGACTGGAGAATAGCTAATGTGGTACTGCTGTTTAAGAAAGTTAGCAGGGATAATCCTGGAAACTATAGGCCGGTGAGCCTCACGTTTGCACTGAGTGCTGAGCTTGTGGCATTTGAGTGCTACAGTGAGAGTTTGGTGACTGAGGGAGTATAAGGGTTCATTTTTATTTAAAGTCTAGTATTTCTTTTATTTAGTTAATTAACTTAAAAGTTGCTGTTTGGTCTATAAGAGGGTGAATTTTGAATCAGCTTTAAACAAGGTTCTACTTGGACTTACTTGCAGCTGGAGCTTGTTAATTAGTTAATTGCATTAGGCCAGTTTTCAGAAGCGAGAGTCACAGTATAAATAGGAGCTAGTTACAGTGCAGACTTTGTTTGCACTGAGTGTTGAGCTTGTGGCATTTGAGTGCTACAGTGAGAGTTTGGTGACTGAGGGAGTTAGGTGAGGAGGGAGTAAGGTGTTCCTTACATTTCATTTCCTATATTTATCAAAGAGCGTGAAGGGAGCCAGGAGTTTAGAGTACAGCTGACTGGAAGTAGAGTCGGAGGGCGGAGGTCCAGTTGGTCCACGGGGCAGCTAATTTTGTAAAGTAAGAGGGGATGGAGGCTAGGGCAGTTGCATGCTCCTCCTGTAGGATGTGGGTGGTGAGGGATACCACTGGTGTCCCCGCTGACTATACCTGCGGGAAGTGCACCCAACTCCAGCTCCTCAGAGACCGTGTTAAGGTACTGGAGCTGGAGCTGGAAGAAATTCGGATCATCCGGGAGGCAGAGGGGGTTATAGAGAAGAGTTACAGGGAGGTAGCCACACCAAAGGTACTGGACAAGAGTAGCTGGGTTACAGTCAGGGGAAAGAAAACTAACAGGCAGACAGTGCAGGGATCCCTCGTGGCCGTTCCCCTTCAAAACAAGTATACCGTTTTGGATGCTGTTGGGGGGGATGACCTACCGGGGGAAGGCCCCTGCGGCCAGGTCTCTGGCACTGAGTCTGGCTCTGGGGCTCAGAAGGGAAGGGGGAGCATAGAAAAGCAATAGTAATAGGAGATTCAATGGTTAGGGGAATAGATAGGAGATTCTGTGGTCGCGAGCGAGACTCCCGAAAGGTATGTTGCCTCCCGGGTGCCAGGGCCAGGGATGTCTCTGATCGTGTCTTCAGGATCCTGAAGGGGGAGGGTGAGCAGCCAGAAGTCGTGGTGCACATTGGTACCAACGATGTAGGTAGGAAAAAGGGTGTGGAGGTAATAAACAAGTTTAGGGAGTTAGGCTGGAAGTTAAAGGCCAGGACAGACAGAGTTGTCATCTCTGGTTTGTTGCCGGTGCCACGTGATAGCGAGGCTAGGAATAGGGAGAGAGTGCAGTTGAACACGTGGCTGCAGGAATGGTGTAGGAGGGAGGGCTTCAGGTATTTGGATAATTGGAGCTCATTCTGGGGAAGGTGGGACCTGTACAAGCAGGACGGGTTGCATCTGAACCAGAGGGGCACCAATATCCTGGGGGGGAGGTTTTCTAGTACTCTTCGGGAGGGTTTAAACTAATTTGGCAGGGGAATGGGAACCGGATCTGTAGTCCAGCAACTAAGGTAGACGATAGTCAGGACGCCAAAGCACATAGTGATGCAGTGGGGAAGGTAACAATGACAAAGGAGAGTACTTGCAGGCAAGGAGATGGGTTGAAGTGTGTATACTTTAATGCAAGAAGCATCAGGAATAAGGTGGGTGAACTTAAGGCATGGATCTGTACTTGTGACTACGATGTGGTGGCCATCACAGAAACTTGGATAGAAGAGGGGCAGAAATGGTTGTTGGAGGTCCCTGGTTATAGATGTTTCAACAAGATTAGGGAGGATGGTAAAAGAGGTGGGGGGGTGGCATTGTTAATTAGAGTTAGTATAACAGCTGCAGAAAGGCAGTTCGAGGGGGATCTGCCTACTGAGGTAATATGGGTTGAAGTTAGAAATAGGAAAGGAGCAGTCACCTTGTTGGGAGTTTTCTATAGGCCCCCCAATAGCAGCAGAGATGTGGAGGAACAGATTGGGAAACAGATTTTGGAAAGGTGCAGAAGTCACAGGGTAGTAGTCATGGGCGACTTCAACTTCCCAAACATTGAGTGGAAACTCTTTAGATCAAATAGTTTGGATGGGGTAGTGTTTGTGCAGTGTGTCCAGGAAGCTTTTCTAACACAGTATGTAGATTGTCCGACCAGAGGGGAGGCCATATTGGATTTAGTACTTGGTAATGAACCAGGGCAGGTGATAGATTTGTTAGTGGGGGAGCATTTTGGAGGTAGTGACCACAATTCTATGACTTTCACTTTAGTAATGGAGAGGGATAGGTGCGAGCAACAGGGCAAGGTTTATAATTGGGGGAAGGGTAAATACAATGCTGTCAGACAAGAATTGAAGTGCAGAAGTTGGGAACATAGGCTGTCAGGGAAGGACATAAGTGAAATGTGGAACTTGTTCAAGGAACAGGTACTGCGTGTCTTTGATATGTATGTCCCTGTCAGGCAGGGAAGAGATGGTCGAGTGAGGGAACCATGGTTGACAAGAGAGGTTGAATGTCTTGTTAAGAGGAAGAAGGAGACTTATGTAAGGCTGAAGAAACAAGGTTCAGACAGGGCGCTGGAGGGATACAAGATAGCCAGGAGGGAACTGAAGAAAGGGATTAGGAGAGCTAAGAGAGGGCATGAAAAATCTTTGGCGGGTAGGATCAAGGAAAACCCCAAGGCGTTTTACACATATGTGAGAAATATGAGAATGACTAGAGCGAGGGTAGGTCCGATTAAGGACAGTAGCGGGAGATTGTGTATTGAGTCTGAAGAGACAGGAGAGGTCTTGAACAAGTATTTTTCTTCAGTATTTACAAACGAGAGGGGCCATATTGTTGGAGAGGACAGCGTGAAGCAGACTGATAAGCTTGAGGAGATACTTGTCAGGAAGGAAGATGTGTTGCGCGTTTTGAAAAACTTGAGGATAGACAAGTCCCCCGGGCCTGACGGGATATATCCAAGGATTCTATGGGAAGCAAGAAATGAAATTGCAGAGCCGTTGGCAATGATCTTTTCGTCCTCGCTGTCAACAGGGGTGGTACCAGAGGATTGGAGAGTGGCGAATGTCGTGCCCCTGTTCAAAAAAGGGAATAGGGATAACCCTGGGAATTACAGGCCAGTTAGTCTTACTTCGGTGGTAGGCAAAGTAATGGAAAGGGTACTGAGGGATAGGATTTCTGAGCATCTGGAAAGGCATTGCTTGATTAGGGATAGTCAGCACGGATTTGTGAGGGGTAGGTCTTGCCTTACAAGTCTTATTGAATTCTTTGAGGAGGTGACCAAGCATGTGGATGAAGGTAAAGCAGTGGATGTAGTGTACATGGATTTTAGTAAGGCATTTGATAAGGTTCCCCATGGTAGGCTTATGCAGAAAGTAAGGAGGCATGGGATAGTGGGAAATTTAGCCAGTTGGATAACAAACTGGCTAACCGATAGAAGACAGAGAGTTGTGGTGGATGGCAAATATTCAGCCTGGAGCCCAGTTATCAGTGGCGTACCGCAGGGATCAGTTCTGGGTCCTCTGCTGTTTGTGATTTTTCATTAACGACTTGGATGAGGGAGTTGAAGGGTGGGTCAGTAAATTTGCAGATGATACGAAGATTGGTGGAGTTGTGGATAGTGAGGAGGGCTGTTGTCGGCTTCAAAGAGACATAGATAGAATGCAGAGCTGGGCTGAGAAGTGGCAGATGGAGTTTAACCCTGACAAGTGTGAGGTTGTCCATTTTGGAAGGACAAATCTGAATGCGGAATACAGGGTTAATGGTAGGGTTCTTGGCAATGTGGAGGAGCAGAGAGATCTTGGGGTCTATGTTCATAGTTCTTTGAAAGTTGCCACTCAAGTGGATAGAGCTGTGAAGAAGGCCTATGGTGTGCTAGCGTTCATTAGCAGAGGGATTGAATTTAAGAGCCGTGAGGTGATGATGCAGCTGTACAAAACCTTGGTCAGGCCACATTTGGAGTACTGTGTGCAGTTCTGGTCACCTCATTTTAGGAAGGCTGTGGAAGCTTTGGAAAAGGTGCAAAGGAGATTTACCAGGATGTTGCCTGGAATGGAGAGTAGGTCATACGAGGAAAGGTTGAGGGTGCTAGGCCTTTTCTCATTAGAACGGAGAAGGATGAGGGGCGACTTGATAGAGGTTTATAAGATGATCAGGGGAATAGATAGACAGTCAGAGACTTTTTCCCCGGGTGGAACACACCATTACAAGGGGACATAAATTTAAGATAAATGGTGGAAGATATAGAGGGGATGTCAGAGGTAGGTTCTTTACCCAGAGAGTAGTGGGGGCATGGAATGCACTGCCTGTGGTAGTAGTTGAGTCGGAAAATTTATGGACCTTCAAGCGGCTATTGGATAGGTACTTGGATTAGGGTAGAATAAGGGAGTGTAGGTTAACTTCTTAAGGGCAGCACGGTAGCATTGTGGATAGCACAATTGCTTCACAGCTCCAGGGTCCCAAGTTCGATTTCGACTTGGGTCACTGTCTGTGTGGAGTCTGCACATCCTCCCCGTGACTGCGTGGGTTTCCTCCGGGTACTCCGGTTTCCTCCCACAGTCCAAAGATGTGCAGGTTGGGTGGATTGGCCATGAAAAATTGTCCAAAATTCTATGATTAACCTAGGACAAAAGTTCGGCGCAACATCGTGGGCCGAAGGGCCTGTTCTGTGCTGTATTTCTCTATAACTCTATAACGTCAGTAGAGGTAAATTATTGGAGAGAATTCTCAGGGACAGGATTTATACCCATTTGGAAACACATGACCCATTAGCAATAGACAGCACGGTTTTGTGAAGGGGAGGTCGTGGCTCACTAACTTGGTCAAATTTTTGAGGAGGTGACATAGATGATTGATGAGGGGAGGGCGATGGATGTTGTTTACAAAAAGCCTTTGACAAGGTGCCTCATGGCAGACTGGTACAAAAGGTGAAGTCACGCGGGATCAGAGGTAGAGGTTAGGTGGTAAGATGGATACAGAACTGGCTCGGTCACAGAAGGCAAAGGGTAGCAGTAGAAGGATGTTTTTCTGAATGGAAGGTTGTGACTAGCGGTGTTCCACAGGGATCTGTGCTTGGACCTCTGTTGTTTGTAGTATACATAAACGATTTGGAGGAAAATGAAGCCGGTCTCATTAGTAAGTTTGCGGATGACACCAAGGTTGGTGAAGTGGCAGATAGTGTTGAGGATTGTCAGAGACCCAGCAGGACATAGAGACTCGGACAGAGAAATGGCAAATGGAGTTTAAATCCAGGCAAATGTGAGGTAATCCATTTTGGTAGGTCTAACATAGAGGAGAAATATACCGTAAATGGCAAAACTCTTAGGAATATAGAAAGTCAGAGTGATCTGGGCATACAGGTCCACAGATCTTTGAAAGTGGCAACACAAGTGGACAAGGTAGTCAAGGAAGCTTACAGAATGCTTGACTTCATTGAGTATAAAAACTGGCAAGTTATGCTACAGTTGTATAGCACCTTGGAATATTGAGCACAATTCTGGTTGGCACACCATCATAAGGATGTGAAGGCTTTGGAGAGGGCGCAGAGACAGTTTACCAGGATGTTGCCTGGTCTGGAGGGCGTTAGCTATGCGGAGAGGTTGAATAGACTCAAATTGTTTTCATTAGAACGACGGAGTTGACCTACAAGATTATGAGGGGCATGGATAGAGTGGATGGACGGGCACTCTTTCCCAGAGTGGAGGGGTCAGTCACTAAGTTTAAGGTCCATGGGGCAAAGTTTAGAGAAGATGTGTGAGGCAGGCTTTTCACGCAGAGGGTGGTGAGTGCCTGGAACGCGTTGCCAGGGGAGGTTGTGGAAGCCGATACATTAACGTTATTCAAAAGGATCTTGATAAATACATGGATAGGATGGGTATAGAGGGATACAGCACAAGAGTGTGCTGAAGGTTCTGGCAAAGGTTGGTATTGTGACTGGTACAGGCTTGGAGGGCTGAAGGCCTGTTCCTGAGCTGTATTGTTCTTTAAAAAGGAGGCCGTTTCAGTCACCCTCGACTGTTGCACAGGAACACGAGGAGGCCAATTCAGCCCATCTCTAGCCTGTTAAACAGGAACAGGAGAGCAGTCTGACTCCTTCCTCAAGCCTGTTACACATTCAAACCCCCTCTCAAATCTGTTATATAGGAACAGGAGGAGGCCCATCCAAACCCCCACCTCTCGTTCCTGTTACATCGGAGCACCAGGAGACCCATTTAGCCCCTCTCCAGCCTGCTACATAGCAACAGGAGGAAGGCCATTCAGCCCCTCGTGCTTGATACACAGGGAGAGGAGGTCAATTCAGCCTCTCACCAGCCTGCTACACAGCAACAGGAGGAAGGCCATTCAGCTCCTCATGCCTGGTGCACAGGAAGAGGAGGGGGTTCATTCAGCCCCTCTCCAGCAGGACAGAAGGAAATGAAATGAAAATTGCTTATTGTCACAAGATAGGCTTCAAATGAAGTTACTGTGAAAATCCCCTAGTCACCACATTCCGGCGCCTGGGCCCATTCACCGCTCTCGAGCCCTTTCTGAAAATTTTTTTGAGAGTACCCAATTATTTTTTTCCATCTTTTGGGTTGTGGGGGTGGGACCCATGTAGTCACACAGAGAATGTGCAAATTCCACAGACAGTAAACCGGGACTGGGATCGAACCCGGGTCCTTGACGTTGTGAGGCAGCAGTGCTAACTACTGCACCACTGTGTCACCCCGCCACCGACCCCCTCCTCGAGCTCTTAACACAGGAACAGGAGGAGGCCTTTCAGCGGCTCTTGAGCCTGTTACACAGAAAAGGAGGCTTGTTATAGAACAAAAAGATCTAGGAGTACAGGTTCATAGTTCCTTGATTTCTGAGCATCTGGACACTGCTTGATTAGAGATAGGGCAGGTTTCCCTCACAAGTCTTATTGAATTCTCTGAGGAGGTGACCAAGCACATGGATGAAGGTAAAGCAGTGGATGTCGTGTACATGGATTTTTGTAAGGCATTTTATAAGTTTCCCATGGCAGGCTTATGCAGAAAGTAAGGAGTACAGATCTAGGAGTACAGGTTCATAGTTTGAGGAGAAAGCTGGGAGTGTTTGTGTGTTTTGAAAAAAGCTGCAAGAAGAAAACACAGAACTGGTCTGTTGATGTCTGAAAATCCAAAGACTATAAGTATATTGAATGTAAACTCATGTCTGTTGTTAAAGGTGTCTTTGGGAGGTTTGAAGGAACATTGAGAGGGATTATTTAGTGTATTATTTTCAGGGTTATCTTTGAAGTAAGGAGCGTTAAGTGATCCAATGTTTATTTAAAAGGTTAAGTTGAATTCATGGAATAAACATTGTTTTGTGTTTAAAAACCCACGTGTCCGTAATTGTAATACCACACCTGGAGACCAAGCCGTGTGCTTCAAAAGCAACAATACATTAAAGGGAGAGGTTGGTTGAACTCCATGATACATTTTGAGGTTCTGAAAACACCACTCCCATAACACAAGTCCGGCCGAAAGGCCTGTTTCCATGCTGTAAACTTCTGACTCTCTTTAGCCCCTCTCAAGTCTGTTACACAAACAGGAGGATGCCCATTTAGCCAGCCAGAACCCTATCGAGATTGCCACGCCACAACAAATATTACATACGAAAGCTAAGGAAATAAATTAATTTTTATTACTTATATGCAGGAATCAAAGACATGGTTTGCCTGTTCCTTCAGATGGAGGAGGGACCAGCGACGAAGCAATGTCCACCAGTCAATCAGGCCAAAACTCCACAAACCCACCGTCTCCATCTCCAGGCTTTCCGATGAGGCATCCGAGCCCAGTGTCAGGTCAGCTATTCAACTATGAAAGGCTTGCCCCCCCCTTTGTGAACTCCAGACAAGCCCGAAGACAACGATTCCTCAGCGAGTAACAGGGCGTGTGGGCCGGGCCCGGCCCAGAGCACTGCCCCAACCACGTTTCCTCAGAAAACAGGGAGGCTGTCCGGTGCTTCAAACCACCCCCCAGGCCTCCTCGAAGGCCGTACATATCTTGGCACACGTCAGGGCAGCAGAGAGCGGGTAGCTGCTGATGGAAACTTGCCTCTCAGTGTAGTCAACATTAATCTGAAACGGAATGTTGGGGGAAGGAAAAAAAAGAGCGTCACTTAACCGACTGAAACACATCTCACAGATGTCAGAGCACACAGGGCAGGGGGATCCATTTCAGGATTGATACAGGGTTATGGGGAGAGAGCAGGGCATTGGGATTAGTTTGCGATTGATACAGGACTTTGGGGAGAGTGCGGGGCATTGGGATTAGTTTGTGATTGATATAGGACTATGGGGAGCGTGGGAGAGTGGGATTAGCTTGGGGATTGATACAGCGCAATGGGGAGAGAGCGGGACAGTGAGATTAGTTTGGGGATTGTTACAGGACTTTGGGGAGAGTGCGGGGCATTGGGATTAGTTTGCGATTGATACAGGGCTTTGGGGAGAGTGCGGCATTGGGATTGGTTTGCGATTGATACAGGGCTTTGGGGAGAGTGCGGGGCATTGGGATTGGTTTGTGATTGATACAGGGCTGTGGGGAGAGAGCGGGGCAGTGAGATTAGTTTGGGGATTGTTACAGGGTTATGGGGGAAAGAGTGTGGGACAGTGGGATTAGTTAGTGATTGATATTTTGATTTTGTTTATTGTCACGTGTACAGAGGTGGAAAGTATTTTTCTGCGAGCAGCTCAACAGATCATGAAATACATGAGAAGAAAAGGAAATAAAAGAAAATATATAATAGGGCAACACAAGGTAACTACATAAACACAGGCACGGGTTGAAGAAAACAGGGGTGTAGTGTTAATGAGGTCAGTCCATAAGAGGGTCATTTAGGAGTCTGGTAACAGCAGGGTAGAAGCTGTTTTTGAGTCTGTTTGTGCATGTTCTCAGCAAATAGTGGGATTAGTTTGGGGATTGATGCAGGATTTTCGGGAGAGAGCAGGGCAGTGGGATTAGTTTGGGGATTGATACAGGACAATGGAGATGAGGGAGGCAGTGGGATCACTTTGGAGATTGATACAAGGATAGGGGAGAGCACGGCAATGGGATTAGCTTGGGGATTGGTTTTGGGCAATGGGGAGAGGCTCAGTGGGATTAGTAGTGGGTTTGATATAGGGCTATGGTGACAGAGCGGGAGACTGGGACTAGTTTGGACACTGATACAGAACAGTGGCGGGGGGGATGGATTAGTTTCGGGATTGATACAGGGCTATTGGGAGAGAGCGGGGTAAAGGGATTAATTTGGGATTTGATACAGGGCTATGGGGAGAGGTCAGTGGGATTAGTTTGCGATTGATACAGGGCTATGGGGAGAGAGTGGGTCAGTGGAATTAGTTTGGGATTGATACAGGGCTATGGGGAGAGAGTGGGGCACTGGGATTAATTTGGGATTTGATACAGGGCTATGGGAGACAGAAGTCCTTACTGAGCCACAGGGCTATGGGGAGAGAGTGGGGCAATGGGATTTGATACAGGGTTATGGACACAGAGCAGGGCAATGGGATTAGTTTGAGATTTAATACAGGGCTATAGGGAGACAGAAGGCCTTACTGAGCCATGTGCAAAAGCTCCAATGACAAACACTGCAGACTCCTCCTTTGGAACCAGATCCTGGAGCCTCACTACTTCGTCAGTGTGGAACGTTGTTCCGATCTTTCGACATCCAACGGGAAGATGATCCGTCACTGGATTCTTAATAATCTGTGGGAAGGGAGGGGTAAACCAATGTTGACAAGCCTCCATTCATTTTGCAAGTATGAGACTGTGATCCATATCACTCTTTGACGGTTAAACTGCCTTTAAAATGGGTGGCACGTTGGTTAGCACTGTTGCCTCACAGCTGCAGGACCAAGATTCAATTCCCACCTCGCGTCACTGTCTCTGTGGAGTTTTCACATTCTCCCCGTTTCTGCATGGGTTTCCCCCGGGTACTTTGGTTTCCTCCCAGTCCAAAAATTTGCAAGTTAGGCGGACTGGCCATGCTAAATTGCCCCTCGTGTCCAAAAGGGTTAGGTGGGGTTACTGGGATAGGGTGGAGGTGTGGGCTTAAGTGGGGTGCTCTTTCCAAGGGCTGATGCAGACTCGCAGGTCAATCGCCTCCTTCTGTACTATAAATTCTATGATTTGCTACCTCTCTGCCCAACAGTCCAGTCAAGAAATATATTTCTACAATCGACCTCCCTCAGTACTGGCCCTCTCCAACAGTGCAGGGCTCGCTCAGCACTGACCCTCCGATAACTCTCTCAGTACACACGGACCCTCTCCGACTGTGCGGCCCTCCCTCAGTACTGACCCTCTGACAGTGCAGTGCACACTCAGTACTGACCCTTCGATAGTGCAGCACTCCCTCAGTTCTGACACTCTGCCCTATTTGCTCCCCCTTTCATGCCTGACCCCGAGTGATCAGACCCTTCAGCGTTCCATATCAATGTCACGCTGTGATTGCAGCTGCCAACCAGGGGTGGCACTGCGATGTTATCCATCTACATGGGAAAATTTAAGTGCCTAAAACAGTATTTCAAACTTTTTTCCCGGGCACCCATTTTTACCAACCAGCCGACCTTCACGACCCACGCCGGCCGACCTTCGCGACTCACCATTTTCTCTAACCTTTAATGCGAGGTGAGCCTCATTTATTTGTTTGCTGCTGACAAAATGGAGGAATCGCAATTGCGCCCAAGCACGTGACGTCAACGTTGGGGGGGGGAGGGGGGGGCGCCGCAATTGGGAGCTCCGCGACGGACGGTTCCACAACCCTCCCGAAACACGCCTGTGACCCACCAGCGAGTCGCTACCCTGACGTTGAAAATGCCTGGCCTAAAGCACTGAGCGATGTGGGAAAGCTGAACACTAAGTTCTGGATGTACCACGGCAGGGGTGGGGTCTGGATGGGCATTCACCGTTTGCTACGTACCTTCAGGAGCTTTTGTGGGCCGTCAGCCGCGCGGACGCTCAGTTTGTGTAACAGCTGGACTGGAAGATGAAGAGGCAGTTATTCAAATGAGTGAATAAATGTCCTCACCCTATGCCCCACGCTTCACCTCCCCCCCTCACCACCACTCCATGAACAATAAGCTAAGGCGGCACTGCCAACTTACCCATTAGACCGCAGAACCTGTCGAAGGTGCGGGGGATGCGGGTCTGGGGGTTAATTTCGATCAGGACGTTACGCTGCGTGTGGACATAAACCTGGAGAAGACCGGCGCGGTTCAGAGGGCTGTCCATCAGCATCAGGAGACTCTGCGGGAAGTGCCAGATAGAGAGAGCATGAGAGAGAGTGCGGCCAAGTGGGGTGTCGTAAAAGGAGAGTCAAGATGGGGATCGACATTACAAGGGATGGCGGGGGGTTGATGTCTGACCTGGTGCGCGATGTCCGGGCGGATGCTCCCTGGGTCGCGGTTGTGCTTCAGCAGGAGTGACCTGTGTTTGTCACAGTTCAGGAGCTCGAATGACTTCCCAACCTTAGTAGTGAGAGAGAGCAGAGGGCAAGTGTCAAAGAGTGAGACTGTTCGGTAATAATAGCTTCATTGAAAACCTGGAGGCAGTTTCGCCAACACTTCGGGCTGGGGGTAGGGTCAAGGGAAATGCCGATTCAGGGGAACCACAGATTTGAGCCAGGGAGGTGGGATGGAAGTTTTCGGAAATAGGTAGAGAAGGGGATTAAGACGCTAAAAGATTTGGTTCTCAGGAGTCGGTTTGCAGGATTGAAGAAGCTGGAAGTTAAGTATGGGCTGGAGCAGGGAGAAATGTTTAGATACATGCAGGTTCGAGATTTTGCTAGGAAGGGGATACAGAGCTTTTCGGAGGAACCGGCCTCCACATTGCTGGAGGAGGTGCTGACGACCAGGGGACTGGAGAAGGGGGTAGTATCAGCGGTTTACGGAGCTATTTTCGAAGAGGATAAGGCACCACTGGAAGGGATCACAGCAAAGTGGGAGGAAGAGTTGGGAGAGGTTACAGAGGCGGCGGTCTGGTGTGAAGCGCTCCGGAGAGTGAATGCCTCCACCTCATGCGAGAGGTTGGGGCTCATACAGCTGAAGGTCGTATATAGAGCGCACCTCACGAGGACGAGACGATTCTTTGAAGGAGTAGATGTGTGTGAACGTTGCGCCGGGGGGGGGGGGGGGGGGGCGCTAATCACGTTCATATGTTTTGGTCCTGTCCAAAGCTAGAGGATTACTGGAAGGAGGTTTTTAGGGTAATTTCCAGGGTGATGCACATGAAACTGGACCCGGGTCCCATGGAGGCCATATTCGGGGTGTCGGACCAGCCAGGGTTGGAAACGGGTGCAGAGGCAGATATCGTAGCCTTCTCCTTGTTGATCGCCCGAAGGCGGATCCTGCTGGGATGGAGAGCAGCCTCTCCACCCTGTGCCCTGGCGTGGCGAGGGGACCTGTTGGAATACTTGACTCTTGAGAAGGTTAAGTTTGAACTGAGAAGGACGGAGGGGTTCTACAACATTAGTTGGGGGGGGGGGGGGGGGGGGAAGAGAGAGAATGGGGCTGTGTGTATTAAGGGTGACTATGGGCAATCCCAGATTCGTTTTTGTCATTTTTATGTAAACATGCAGGCTAATGTTTGGGGGTTGGTGGGAGGATGGGATCATTGTTAATGTGAAAAAGGAGAACAAGAATATTTTTTTTTTAAAGTGAGACTGCAACTCAGAGTCCTCTCGCCCCAGTCCTCACCCATACCCTCTCCCCGGAACCCTCCTATTCATCATGCCCCACTCCCCAAAGGTTACATACCCTCCTCAGCCCAAACTCCGCCCACTCATCCCAAACTCCTCCCACTCATTCCTCTCGCCCCACCCCTATTCTCCCAAAATCATCATACCCACTCCCCAAAAGTCCGCATACAAACCCCTCCAGCCCCCCAAAACCCCGCGCCCTCTCATCCCAGACTCGCCCTCGTTGTTCTACCTTCACCGTCTCCAGGGATGCTCCCTCCAGGATGACCAGAAGTCTAGCCTGATGCTGCCTCCCCGAGCGCCCCCTGAGCACAGCTCCGGGTCCCCCGCGCCCTGGCGGCTCCCTCTCCTCCTCCTCCTCCAACGGCCTCTTCCTCTTCTTGCTCCCTTCCGCCGCCATCTTGAAAGCTCTCAGCATGGCCCGGTGGAAGCGGAAGTGGCGAATACCAGCCCCTTCCGGTCTGCCATCTTGGTGTGGGTCATTCTCTCACCTCATTTGTTGTAATGGTGCATCGGCCATCTTGGTGCGGGGCATTTCGAATTGTCGATATGTCGGCCATCTTTGTACGAGGCCTCCACCCCCATTGTTTAAAACGTATGTGGAGATGCCGGCGTTGGACTGGGGTGGGCACAGTAAGAAGTCTTACAGCACCAGGTTAAAGTCCAACAGGTTTGTTTCAGGTTTGTTTCAGGTTTGAAACAAACCTGTTGGACTTTAACCTGGCGTTGTAAGACTTCTTACATTGTTTAAAACGAGTATGTGGGACATTCAAACACAGATGCTGTCAGATCTACTGAAAATGTCCAGTATTTCCTATTTTTGTTTCAGATTCCAGCATCTGCAGTAATTTATTTTTATCTTTAAATTTATGTCGGAGATCTTGATGCAGGCCATTTCTCCATAGTTTGTAACGAGGCTATCGGCCATCTTGTTGCAGGGCATCTCCCCCACTGTTTAATAAGAAGGCTGTCGGCCATCTTGTTGAGGGGCATTTCCCCACTGTTTATAACTAGGCTGTCAGTCATCTTGTTGCGGGGCATGTCTCCCATTGTTTATAACGAGGATGTCGGCCAACCTGTTGCAAAACATCTCACCCACTGTTTACAACTGGACTGTCGGCCATCTTGCTATGGGGCAGCTCGCCCACTGTTCATGAGAAGGATGTCAGCCATTTTGGTGCTGGGCATCTCCTACTGTTTATAAGGAAAATGTCGCCATCTTGCAGCTGGATATCTCCCCATTGTTAATAACGACGAGCTCGCCCATTTTGATGCGGGGCATTTCCCTCTTAATAATGAGGATGTCGGCCATCTTGATGCGGGACGTCTCTCCCTTCCATTAAAAAGGGTTAAGAACAAAAAATTCTGGATCAACTCAGTAGACCTGGAAGAACCGTTGGAGAGTTAACGTCTCCGATCTAAATGATTCCTCTACAGAACATTATAAAGGGAATTGTTTCCCTCTCGATCCGAGGCCCGTTTGATTAGCACGGGGAGCCGGCCATCTTGGTGAGGGGCATGTGAAGGAGTGGAGCAACATCCGCTGGTTACAATGGGGAGATGGCCATCTTAGTGAGGGGCAAGTGAAGGAATGGGACATGTCCCCCCATTGATTAGGACAGAATCTCCACTGGCAGCCATTGTCTGTCACTGTGGACCGTGCCATCAAGGCAGGAACTCACTCAAATGCAACCGCACCATCGAAGGCAGTGCCCCGTCCCAACACAAGCAAGAATTTAAACATTCCAGCTCGGCTCCAACAGGCAGAAAACCAACAATTCTTCAGGCATCGCGCAAACCATGTCAACCGAGGAAAGGCAGGAAAAGGGGTGGCATGGCGACACAATGGTTAGCACTGCTGCCTTACTGCACCAGGGACCCAGGTTCGATTGCAGCCTTGGGTGACTGTCTTGTGTTGCACATTGTCCCCGTGTCTGCATGGGTTTCCTCCAGGTGTTCCGGTTTCCTCCCACAGTTACGAACATGGAGATAAGTATGTTAGCAGGTCAGCTCCAGAGGGAAGCAGCGGCAAGGGAAATTGTTCAAAGAACAAAGAACATTACAGCACAGGAACAGGCCCTTAGGCCCTCCCAGCCTGCGCCGATCCAGATCTTTTATCTAAACCTGTCGCCTATTTTCCAAGGTCAACTTCCCTCTGTTTCCCGCCTGTTCATATATCATGTCCACATCAGGTGAGGGATAGGGCAGGGAGGTTGGTGGTGGCTCCGGATCTGATTAACAAGGTCTTTGAGGAATTTTATGATAGGTTGTACAGGTCAGAGCCACCTGGGGGAGACCGTGAGATGCAGGAATTTCTAGATGGGTTGGAGTACCTGAGGTTAGGGGAGGGGGACAGGGCCACATTAGAAGGAGCTAATCACGTTCATATGTTTTGGCCCTGTCCAAAGCTAGAGGAGTACTGGAAGGAAGTTTTTAGGGTAATTTCTAAAGTGGTGTACGTGAAATTGGACCCAGGCCCCCGGGAGGCCATATTCGGGGTGTTGGACTAGCCAGGGTTGGAAACAGGTGAAGAGGCAGATGTTTTAGCCTTCACCTTGTTGATCGCCCGAAGGCGGATCCTGATAGGTTGGAGAGCAACCTCTCCACCCTGTGCCCTGGCGTGGTGGGGGGACCTGTCGGAATTCTTGACTCTTGAGAAGGTTAAGTTTGAACTGAGGGGAAGGACGGAGGGGTTCTACAATTCATGGGCATTATTCATATTATACACTTTCAAGAACTGGATAACATTGAACATTAGTTCGGGCGGGTGGGTGGGAGGGTTGGGGGGAGGGGGGTGGGAGGGGAGGGGGGTGGTGTGTGTTAATGGCAACTATGGGTGATCCCTAATTCCTTTTTGTCATTGTTTGTGTGAACATGTGGGCTGATGTTTGGGGGTTGGTGGGAGGATGGGATTGTTGTTGTTGTTATGAGGATTGACATATTTGTTACTGATTATTGTTTATTGTTGGTGGGTGTAAATTTGGGAGAAAATGTGAAAAAGGAGAATAAAAAACATTTTTAAAAAAGCTAAGGTTCTACCCCCAATGCCTTGGGCTCATCTTATTAAGTAGTTTTTTGTGTCAGACCTTATTGTCCTGTAGCCACCTGGGGTGGCCACTGCCCAACACAAAATGGAAGATTGCAAAGAATGCAGGGAAAATGGACATGTTGGAAAGCAAGCAGCTTGCAAGGCGATTGTGTATTGGGACAACTGCAGAAACCGGTTTTGACTGCTGCAGAGACCAGACAGCACTGTGAAAGAAAACACATTAACATACTAATGAGGCAATACCGGGCGAGTCCCAGATAAAATGGACACAAATGAAGAACAAATCGATACATTCTATGGAAGGTCAGACCCGTGGCGCCAGAGAAGCCCAACACAAAAGGTCCCAAGAACCGCCCCAGCAACCAAGGAACTGCCCTAGGATTGGGGGGTTTAAAACATATCGATTGGGAAGAGACCCAATTGATTCCAAGCAGGTAAGGGAGTCCACCCAAAGGGGCGCGGACCCCCTGGGACCTATAAAAGAAAGGTCCCGCACATGGTTCATTCTCCTGTCTCCGGGCTCCTGTCTTCTACAGCCGTCGAGCAGCAGCCACCAATAAGTAAGTGCCTAAAGACAACGACCGCTACCAGGCCTAAACACTCCTGACACCCTTGGCAACTGATAAGCAATCCGAAGTCTGCAGAGCAGTAGCAGAGCAAGAGGCCTTGTTCCCTGACCTCGCAGTTCCTTCGAGATGAGTATTAGTTGTTTAGCGGTAGGAGTAAGTTTAATTCATTAGCGTGTGCATGGGTAGTTATTATAATTGTGTTATAATAAACTCTAATTGTTTGGACTTACTAATTGGTGTACGGTTTTATTGCTTTGAACTTTACCTTGAAACTTGTGGCGGTGTCTTAACGGCACCTGGCGACTCCAGAGCTTAGAACGAGAAACAGAGCCAAGTGAGTGATAAGCACACTCACCCAGAATGACCAACAATCCTGTTCCAGATTTTGATCCTGAGTGGTTGGTAGTGTCTCATACATCATTTGTCGAAGTCCTTGAGAGATCCTGCAGAGCGCTCCTTAATTCCGATTCTGGCTCATCCTTGATTTTGGCCTCCGCAGTGGGCCATTGAAGAAAAAGGCCTGCGTTTCACTTCTTGCTTGTTACCCCATAAGTGTCTCCCTGTTAATAAGACCATAGTGACTTCCGGTGGTAGCATGTAGATGGAAGTCGCACATTGGGTAGCTCCTACTCGAAGTTCTGGTTTATGGAGTTTAATACTTGGTTTCAGGGTCAGTATTTGAACAAATTGTTGCAGGAAGGTATAAGGAAGGTGGGGAATGTCGAAGACCCAGAAAAAGCCGCTGGGAAGAAGGGGGCGAGTGAAAGTCCACCGCTGAGCGAACAGGTGAGCACGGCAGGAGGAAAGATGGCAGAGGCTAGGTCGCTAGGTTGGGCCCCTCACACTGTAAACTCTGACCGAGGTGATGGCTGAAGAATTCGTGAGGCAGTTCGCCAAGCACATGGAGGTGATACGAAAGGAGATGGCTGCGATGAAGAAGTGGGTGGAGGAGGCGATTGCCCCGGCGAAGGCGACGGTGTCTAAGACATCGGCCGAGGTACAGGAGCAAGGAGAGAAGTTGAAGGGGGTGGAGGAGGCTCTGTCGCAGCAGAGTGACCAGTTCATCTCGATGGGTGAGGAGCTGCGGAGGCTGGTGGAGGCCAACAAAGGACTCGGAGCTAAAGTGGAGGACCTGGCGAACAGGTTGAGGCAGCAAAACGTACAGATCGTGGGCCTGCCGGAGGGGTGGAGGGCCCGAGGCCGACTGACTACTTTGTGAACGTGCTGGCTGAGTTTTTGGGGGAGGGGGCAGAACCCTCCCGATATGAGCTGGACAGGGCATATCGGTTGCTCAGACCCAAGCCGAAGGCAAACAAACCGTCAAGATTGATTATAATTTGCTTTCACAAGTTTCATGTTAAGGAGAAGGTCCAGAGTTGGGTGAAGCAAAGGTGAAGTGGAAAGGAGCTGGTATTCGGATATACCAGGACTTAACTATGGAACTGGAGAGAAGGCGGGCGGCCTTTGAATGGGTGAAGGTGGCACTCTACAGTAATGGTGTGAGGTTTGGCAGGGTCTACCCGGCGAAGCTGAGGGTGAAGTACAACTCGCGGGATTTCTACTTTCAGACGGTAGAGACGGCATTAGTGAAGGCCGAAGGACTGGGACTGAAATGAGGGATGGGATTGGGACTTGGACGGAGGGGTTGGGGACTGCCATCGATACAGCACTGCCTTGGCTCTATTGAACCCCGCACACCGTTTTTCCAGCTCAGCTCCAATGTCCTGGTATACTCGGGCCTTGTTCCCCTTCCAGTCGCAGTTGCGCTCCCCCCTGGCCCACTGCAGAATCTTCTCTTTCTCCACAAACTTGTGGATTCTCATGATCACTGCCTGCTCTTGGCTTCTGCCTCAGAGACCTGTGCGCTCTGTCCACCTCAGGGGCATTGTCCAGCACCCTCTCCGCCACCAGCCCTGCCAGCATCCTCAAAATGTACCTTGTGGCCCTCGCACCTTCCACTCCTTCAGGCAGGCCAACTATTTGCAGATTCTGCCTCCTTGACCTGTTTTCTTGCTCCTCAACCTTTTCTCTCAACGTCTTGCAAAGGTTTCCTCAGAGTCCCACTTCCGCCTCCAGTGCCGCCCCGATCGCTGTGTTCCGACATTGCCCTCACAATCTCTCGGATCTGCGACCCCTGCGCCTCTAAACATTTCTCCACCCTCTCCATTGATCCCTTCAGGGGTCCCTTCGACGGCCTTCAAGCGATCCTCCTGCATCTCCTTCCTCTGCTGGCAGAACTCTTCCTTGATGAAGGCCATCAACTGTTCCAGCTGGGGCTTTCCTACTTGCACTGACCCTTCCCCCTCTGCCATCTTTCCAGTAGCTGCTGCGCCACAAGTCTCTTTCAACTCTTTGGCCAGGTCTTTCACCTTCTTCTGCCAGGTTTGGTAACCAACAGACATGCCACTCCTGGTGGGGGGCGGGGGGGGGGGGGGGGGGGGGGGGGACTTCTCTTCCCACCTTCAGGTACACTTTTCCGCCGAAGTTACACCCAATTTCGGTTTAAAAGAGCTTTTTTCTGTGCCTTCAAGCAGGAGCTGCCCTGTGTGCAACCACTCACACCAGAGCCGCAACCAGAAGACGTCTGGACCCTTTTGTATCTCTCCCCTCTCACCGTAAACCTATGCCCTCTAGTTTTAGACCCCACTACTTTATCTACTTTGACTATCTTATCTATGCCTCTCATTATTTTATAGACCCCTATAAGATCACCCCTAAGCCTCTTGGGCTTCCGGAAAAAAATCACAGTCTACCTGCCTCTCATTATAACTCAGACCCGGTAGCATCCTAGTAAATCTTTTCTGCACTCTTTCTAGTTTAATAATATCTTTTCTATAGAAGGGTGACCAGAACTCTACACATTATTCCAAGTGTGGCCTTACTAATGTCTTGTACAACTTCAACAAGACGTCCCAACTCCTGAATTTAATGTTCTGACCAATAAAACCTAGCATGCTGAATGCCGTCTTCACCACCCTGTCCACCTGCGACTCCACCTTCAAAGAGCTATGAACCTGTACTCCTGGATCTCTTTGTTCTATAACTCTCCCCAACACCCTAACATTAACTGAGTAGGTCCTACCCCGATTCGATCGACCAAAATGCATCACCTCACATTTATCTAAATTAAACTCCATCTGCCATTCATCAGCCCACTGGCCCAATTGATCAAGGTCCCATTGTAATCCTAGATAACCTTCTTCACTGTCCACTGTGCAACCAAACTTGGTATCATCTGCAAACTTACTAACCATGCAGCCTAAATTCTCATCCAAATCATTAATATAAATAACAAATAACAGTGAACCCAGCACCAATCCCTGAGGCACACCGTTGGTCACAGCCCTCCAGTTTGAAAAACAACCCTCAACAACTACCCTATGTCTTCTGCGGTCAAGCCAATTTTGTATCCAATTGGCTATCTCATCCTGGACCCCTGTGAGATTTAACCTTATTCAACAACCTACCATGCGATACCTCGTCAAAGGCTTTGCTAAAGTCAATGTAGACAATGTTCTTGTGTAACAGACTAGAGAAGAGCTGAATGGGCTTCCACCTGTTCCTGTGTCACATGCTCAAAAGTGGCTGAATGGGCCTTCTCCTGTTTCTGTCACAGACTCGAGAGGGAGGCTTAATGGGACTCCTACTGTTCCTGTAACAGAAACTCAAGAGTGGGGCTGAATGGACCTCCTTTTTCCATGTCACAGGCTCGAGAGGGAGGCTGAATAGGCTTTCTCCTGTTCTTGTGTAATAGACTCGAGAAGGAGGCTAAATGGACCTACTGTTCCTACATAACAGGCCTCAAGAGGGAGGTCGAATAGGCTCCTTCTGATCCCGTGTTACAGGCCTCAAGAGGGAGGCTGAATGGGCCTCCTCTTGTTCCTGTGTAAGAGGCTTGAGAGGGGCTGAATGGGCCTCCTCCTGTTTCTGTGTCACAGGCCCGAGGGGCTGAATGAGAACCAGACTCAAGAGGGGGGCTGAATGTGTAACGACAAGTGACAACGTGTTTGAAAGCAAGGTCCACAAACTTAGCTTGATGCAAACAGAATTTCTTTTATTTATTCAGATGAAAGAGAAAAAGGATAATTCGCAATTTCGATGACAGAGCAGATTTGCAGGAAAGGCAGGCGAAGTTAGCCTGATCCCGGCCGAGTCTTGCAGGGGGCTGCTTCGGTCAAGATCGGGCTTAGCTCAGCACTTTTGGCGTGGTGTAAAGCCTGCGGACATCATGGTATGCAATAATCCGCCAGACCTGACACACGGCCTCCCCCATCGCGAACAGGGCCGACCTCTTTCACGTTTACACCTAACTGAGCTGCCACCAATCCAGGTCCGGGCTGGGTTTCTCACCTGCAACAAAGAAAAGTTAAGAGGCATTAGCTACGTGACCTGCATCTGTTTCCGACGCCCCTTTGGGGCAAATGCGCCCCTGAACGTGACAACTCACTCCGTCGAAAATATTCCTCCTTGCCTTGCCCTCACGTTCTTTTACCGATTACAGTCTGCGAGTCATAGAGTTTTTACAACATGAAAGAGGCCTTTTGGCCTATCGTGTCTGGGCCGGCAATCAAGTGCCCATCTATTCCAATCCCATATTCCAGCACTTGCCCCATTGCCTTGTACGCTGTGGTGTTTCAAGTGCTCATCTAAACGCCTCTTCAGTGTTGTGAGGATTCCCGTTTCTACCTCCCTTTCAGACAGCGAGTTCCAGATTCCCACCACCCTCTGGGTGAGAACGTTTCTCCTCAAATCCCCCTCTAAATCTCCTGCTCCCTTACCTTAAATCTATGCCCCCCCCCTCCCCTTGCCCAGTTACTGATCCCTCTACTAAGGGGAAATGTTTCTCTCTACCCTAGCCATGTGCCTCATTATTTTGGACACCTCGATCAGGTCCCCCCTCTGCTCTAAAGAAAACAATCCCAGCCTATCCGACCGTCCTTCACAGCTGAAACGCTCCATCCCAGGCAACATCCTGGTGAATCTCCTCTACATCTTCTCCAGTGCAATCACATCCTATAGTGTGGCGCCGAGAACTGCGCATAGTACTCTAGCTGTGGCCGAACCAGGGTTTTATACAGCTCCCATCATAACCTCCCTGCGATTATATTCTGTGCCTCGGCTAATAAAGGTAAGTATGCCATATGGCCTCTTAACCACTATATCTACCTGTCCTGCTGCCTTCAGGGATCTGTGGACATGCACCCCAAGGTCCCTCTGGTCCTCTGTCCCAGCACCCTACTGTTCATTGTGGATTCCCTGGCCTTGTTAGACCTCCCGAAATGCATCACCTCACACTTTTCAGGGTTAAATTGTATTTGCCACTGTCCCGCCCGTCTGATCAGCTCGTCCATATCATCCTGTAATCAAAGGAGTTCCTCCTCGCGATTTGCTACATCATCAATTTTCGTGTCATCTGAAAGCTTACTGATCATATCCCCCACATTCCCGTCTGGATCATTAATGTACGCAAACACAGCCAGAGCTCAGCACCGGTCCCTGAACAACACCACTGGGCACAGGCTTCCAGTCACAATAACAATCTTCGACCATCATCCTCAGCCTCCTGCCCCGAAGATTCTCTTCAATCTGTGTTTCTTTTTAGCTCCTCGTCTTCCCTCCGATAGAATCCGCTGCTATTTATTCTGTCGAAAACCCTCCTGATTAAAAAGTACCTCCATTTATTTAATCTCCCTCCAAGCCTTCTCTGCTCTAAGGTGGGGGGAAATATCCCAACTTCTCACTGCCTCAACAAACTCCCCGAGTCCCTGGGAATCCTCCACATCCTGTCCAGGTCCTTTGCATCATGCTGACAGCCTGGATATTGGATCCCAATCTGTAGTCGAGGCCAATCCTCAGGGCTTGCGGAAGGCTTTTCTCAGGCACTTAGGCCTCACAAGGAAGATTCAGTTGTAACATTGACTTACTGCAGCGTCGGCACAGCAAGGGGCAACTTTCAAAGATGTAGAGGTTGTAGCAAGAGCTGAACCCCAGACCGGAGCAGGTCGCAGCATTGCGGCAGGGTGCTGTTGGAGGGAGAGCGGAGAGAGAGCAGTGAGTACAGTTAGACACTGGGAGAAATACAAACACTCACACTC
The DNA here is from genome assembly GCF_902713615.1 of Scyliorhinus canicula. Taxonomy (NCBI): domain Eukaryota; kingdom Metazoa; phylum Chordata; class Chondrichthyes; order Carcharhiniformes; family Scyliorhinidae; genus Scyliorhinus; species Scyliorhinus canicula. The sequence goes on from NC_052161.1 coordinate 84,739,117, forward strand.
ACTTACACACTCACACACACACCTCACCACACGCACACATCTCACACACACTCACATATCTCACTGTCACTCACACACGTCACACCCACTCACACACCTCACACTCACACACACAGCTCACACTCACACATACACACCTCACATTCACACACACACTCACCTCACACACTCACCTCACACTCTCACACACAGCTCACACTCACACCTCACACATACACACCTCACATTCACACACACTCACCTCACACACACACCTCACACCTCACACTCACACACACAGATCACACCTCACACATACACACCGCACATTCACACACACACTTACTCACACTCACACACACACCTCACACCCACTCCTCACACTCACTCACACCTCGCACACACCTCTCACTCACACACCTCAGACACACACCACTTCACACTCAAACACCCACTCACACACTCTCACACTCACACGCTCTCACTCACACCCTCACTCACACATACCTCACACTCACACACACTCACACATACACACTCACTCACTCACACGCACTCTCCCTCCCACACACTCTCCCTCACTCACACACACCTCACACAATCTCATTCACACACACACACAAACCGGAGCAGGTCGCAGCGTTGCGGCAGGGTGCTGTTGGAGGGAGAGAGAGAGATGTAAATACGGTTAGACACTGGGAGACGAAAGAGAAAATGCTGGAAAATCTCAGCAGGTCTGGTAGCATCTGTAGGGAGAGAAAACGTTTTGAGTCCGATGACTCTTTGTCAATGCTGAGCATCGGCATCCGGCAATCCAGCATCCGGCAATCCAGCATCCGGCAATCCAGCATCCACAGTAATTTGCTTTTAGACACTGGGAGAGATACACACACACCTCAAACTCACTCACACACACCTCAAACTCACTCACACACACCTCAAACTCACTCACACACACCTCAAACTCACTCACACACACCTCAAACTCACTGACACACACCTCAAACTCACTCACACACACCTCAAACTCACTGACACACACCTCAAACTCACTGACACACACCTCAAACTCACTCACACACACCTCAAACTCACACACACACACACCTCAAACTCACACACACTCCTCAAACTCACTCACACACACCTCAAACTCACTCACACACACCTCAAACTCACACACTCCTCAAACTCACTCACACACTCCTCAAACTCACTCACACACTCCTCAAACTCACTCACACACTCCTCAAACTCACTCACACACTTCTCACTCTCTCATCTACTCACACACACACATCTCACTCACACACACGCTCTCTCTCACACACTCACACATCTCTCACTCGCTCACACATACTCACAATCGCGAACACAATCACACACACTCACTCACACACATCAACACTCACGAACATATACACACTCACTCACACATACTCACGCAGTGATACAGGAAACAGAAAGAGAGTCAGGGATGGAGGGAGAGAGTTGGAGAGACAAGTGGATTAATGGAGGGTCCGAATGGAAGACAGAGAGGGTGAGAGACAGAAAGACAGAGCGGGGGAGAGACAAAGGGAGGCAGGCAGAAAGAGACACAAAGTGAGAGAGGGAGACAGACAAGAGACAGAGAGAGGCAGAGACAAGACAGAGACACAGGGAGACAGAGAAAGAGTCCGAATGAGTGAGACAGAGAGAGTGATGGAGAGAGGTAGTGAAACAGACATGCAGAGAGATGGATAGAGAAATAGAGACAGAAAGTCAGAGAATGACAGAGAGAAAGACACACACAGTGGGAGGGTGAGAGAAACAAAGACGGAGAGAGGGTGAGCGACAAAGACAGGGAATGAGACAGAGAGGAAAAGAAACCGGAAGAGAGACAAAGAGAGAGAGAGATGGGCAGAGAAATAGAGAGAGGAAAACAGAAAGATTGTGAGAGAGATGCAGACAGAGAGAAAGGGCGAGCAAGAGAGACAGAGAGGGGAGACACACATAGAGACAGAGAGAGAGTGAAACTGAGGGAGGGAGTATCTCTGAGGTACAGTTTAGAGAGGATGGGACGGTGACATTTTCGGGCACTCACATTCGCAGCGGTTGCCCAGGCGATGAGGGGGACACTGACAGGTGCAGCCATTGACCGTCCCCCCTGCCTCACAGGTCGTGATGGCACAGGCTGCAAAAGAGGAAGCTTTGATCAAATCTCTCTTCACATGGAGACAGTGGGTGAGATTCCAACATATCGCACAGAGTGGGAATGTTCAACAGCACCTTCCAAACCTGCCACCTCTACTGTCTAAAGAACAAGGGATGGGAGGGAGAGCGAGAGCATACACGTGGGGAAGACCCACTGCCTGCAATTTCCCCCTCCGAGCCCCACAAACACCATCCCAACTGGGAAATATATCGGCCGATCATTCACTGTCGCTGGGTCCGATTCCTGGAACTCCTTCCCTAACAGCGCCGTGGGTGTACCTACTATGATTAATGTAGGAAATTGTGACAGATATTTGCTGGAATTCTCCGATCATTGGGTTTCCCTTTTCCCGCTGGTAGCGCACCCCTACCCGTGGGTTTGTTGGCAGCGGGATTCGATCTTCCCGCAGCTAGCTAATGGGATTTCCCATTGAAGCCATGCTAAATTGCCCCTCAATTGGCAAAAATGAATTGGGCACTCTAAATATATAAAAAAGGTCGACCAAATGAAAAGGGGTTTCCACAGATGAGACATGCTCCCGCTGACGCTAGCGGGAAGGGTCCAGATGGTGAAGATGACAGTCCTCCCAAACCTGCTTTTCTTTTTTCAATGCCTTCCGACTTTTGTCCCAAAGGTTTTTTTTAGAAAATAGAAGTGGCGATTACAGGTTTTGTGTGGGCGGGGAAAACCCCGAGAGTAAAGAGGGCACTCCTGAAGTGGGGTCGCGGAGAGGGGGGGCTAGCCCGCCCGAGCTTTATTAATTATTACTGGGCGGCCAACATATCGATGGTCAGGTAGTGGGGGAGGGGTCGGCCTGGAAGCGAGTGGAAGCGGCATTCTGCAAGGGTAGGAGTTTGGAGGCTTTACTAATGGCGCCCCTCTCACTCGCTCACACATACTCACAATCGCGAACACAATCACACACACTCACTCACACACATCAACACTCACGAACATATACACACTCACTCACACATACTCACGCAGTGATACAGGAAACAGAAAGAGAGTCAGGGATGGAGGGAGAGAGTTGGAGAGACAAGTGGATTAATGGAGGGTCCGAATGGAAGACAGAGAGGGTGAGAGACAGAAAGACAGAGCGGGGGAGAGACAAAGGGAGGCAGGCAGAAAGAGACACAAAGTGAGAGAGGGAGACAGACAAGAGACAGAGAGAGGCAGAGACAAGACAGAGACACAGGGAGACAGAGAAAGAGTCCGAATGAGTGAGACAGAGAGAGTGATGGAGAGAGGTAGTGAAACAGACATGCAGAGAGATGGATAGAGAAATAGAGACAGAAAGTCAGAGAATGACAGAGAGAAAGACACACACAGTGGGAGGGTGAGAGAAACAAAGACGGAGAGAGGGTGAGCGACAAAGACAGGGAATGAGACAGAGAGGAAAAGAAACCGGAAGAGAGACAAAGAGAGAGAGAGATGGGCAGAGAAATAGAGAGAGGAAAACAGAAAGATTGTGAGAGAGATGCAGACAGAGAGAAAGGGTGAGCAAGAGAGACAGAGAGGGGAGACACACATAGAGACAGAGAGAGAGTGAAACTGAGGGAGGGAGTATCTCTGAGGTACAGTTTAGAGAGGATGGGACGGTGACATTTTCGGGCACTCACATTCGCAGCGGTTGCCCAGGCGATGAGGGGGACACTGACAGGTGCAGCCATTGACTGTCCCCCCTGCCTCACAGGTCGTGATGGCACAGGCTGCAAAAGAGGAAGCTTTGATCAAATCTCTCTTCACATGGAGACAGTGGGTGAGATTCCAACATATCGCACAGAGTGGGAATGTTCGACAGCACCTTCCAAACCTGCCACCTCTACTGTCTAAAGAACAAGGGATGGGAGGGAGAGCGAGAGCATACACGTGGGGAAGACCCACTGCCTGCAATTTCCCCCTCCGAGCCCCACAAACACCATACCGACTGGGAAATATATCGGCCGATCATTCACTGTCGCTGGGTCCGATTCCTGGAACTCCTTCCCTAACAGCGCCGTGGGTGTACCTACTATGATTAATGTAGGAAATTGTGACAGATATTTGCTGGAATTCTCCGATCATTGGGTTTCCCTTTTCCCGCTGGTAGCGCACCCCTACCCGTGGGTTTGTTGGCAGCGGGATTCGATCTTCCCGCAGCTAGCTAATGGGATTTCCCATTGAAGCCATGCTAAATTGCCCCTCAATTGGCAAAAATGAATTGGGCACTCTAAATATATAAAAAAGGTCGACCAAATGAAAAGGGGTTTCCACAGATGAGACATGCTCCCGCTGACGCTAGCGGGAAGGGTCCAGATGGTGAAGATGACAGTCCTCCCAAACCTGCTTTTCTTTTTTCAATGCCTTCCGACTTTTGTCCCAAAGGTTTTTTTTAGAAAATAGAAGTGGCGATTACAGGTTTTGTGTGGGCGGGGAAAACCCCGAGAGTAAAGAGGGCACTCCTGAAGTGGGGTCGCGGAGAGGGGGGGCTAGCCCGCCCGAGCTTTATTAATTATTACTGGGCGGCCAACATATCGATGGTCAGGTAGTGGGGGAGGGGTCGGCCTGGAAGCGAGTGGAAGCGGCATTCTGCAAGGGTAGGAGTTTGGAGGCTTTACTAATGGCGCCCCTGCCGTTCCCGCCAGCTCGGTACTCTACAAGCCCTGTGGTGGCGGCAGCCCTAAGGGTGTGGGGGCATTGGCGGCAGCACAAGGGATTGGAGGGGGGGGGGGGGGGGGGGGGGGGGGGAGGGTCAGTGTGGTCTCCGATTTGTAACAATCACCGGTTTGTCCCAGGGAGGCTGGATGGGGGCTTCAGGAGGTGGTAGCAGGCAGGGATCGAGAGATTTAGGGATTTATTTATCCAGGAGGGCTTTCCGACTTTGAACGCACTAGAGAAGCTTGAGCTACCGGGCGGGAATGGGTTTGGATACCTTCAGGTCCAGGACTTTGTCCGGAGGCAGGTTCCAAGCTTCCCTCGCCTCCCCCTGAGGGGACTACAGGATAAGGTGATGTCAAAAATGGGGGTTGGAGAGGGGAGGATTTTGGAGATATACAAGGAGTGGGAGGGGCCCCCGATCACGGAGTTGAAGCAGAAGTGGGAAGAGGAGCTGGGAAAAGAGCTGGAAATGGAAAAGTGGGGAAAAGCCTTGAAGAGAGTGAATTCATCCTCGTCCTGTGCCAGACTTAGCCTGATTCAATTCAAAGTGGTCCACAGGGCTCACATGACGGCAACCCGGATGAGTAGGTTCTTTGAGGTTGTGGAGGATAGATGTGGGTGGTGTGGGGGTAGCCCGGCTAACCATGTACATATGTTCTGGGCCTGTCCGAAATTGAGGGGATTCTGGCAGGGATTTGTGGGCGTTATGTCAGAAGTCCTGGAAGGGAGGGTAACCCCGAGTCCAGAACTGGCAATATTTGCGGTATCGGATGATCCGGGGGCCAAGGGGGTGAGGGAGGCCATTGTCCTGACCTTCTCCTCCCTGGTGCCCCGGAGACGGATTTTGCTGGGATGGAGGGACTTGGAGCTCCCGAAGTCGGATGTGTGGGTCAGCAAAATGACAGGGTTTCTCAGCCTGGAAAAAAAATCACGTTCGCCTTGAGAGGATCAACTCAGGGGCTCGGCCAGAGATGGCAGCTGTTCATCGACTTCTTCAAAGAAAATTGAATGTCAGCAGTAACGGTGGGGTAGGGGGGGGAAGAAACTAGGAGGCATGGCAGTGTTAGATAAGGACAGGGAACTCAGTATACGGATAGTTGGGGAATAGAGCGAGGGCAGTAGGGGACATTGTTTTTTAGGTTTTTTGCGTGCATCGCCCACATGGGTTTTCCTTTTAAGAAATGTTAATGTGTTAAACTGAAAATTACAAATGTTCAATAAAATATTTTCTGAAAATATATTTTTTTAAATACACGCAGGCAGTATGTATTTGCTAAAGCTGTGATTATGGGGCGATAAAGGTGAGGTCATCATTGACTTTAACCATTTACTTGTTTACAGAGAGATGGCTGATGGGACTTTTTTTTGATTTTGGAAGATCTCTGGGGTGTCGATAATTTATGAGGGATTGCATTTAGCTCTAGCTAAGTAAGCCATGGGACATCTTAGTGGGTGGAGACTGAAGAACGCCTAATGCTCGGGATAGGGATGATGTCAATCAGAGGAGAAGCCAGGTCTATCTGCAGTTTGGTGGCCTGCTCCAGGATTTTAAGCTGAACAGAAGTGTCCGACAAGATAGTTTGCTGGCGATGGGCTTCTATCCTCCCATAGCTTGTCAATGGGATTTCTCATTGAAGTCACCCCACGCTGTTAGGAATCCTGCAGGAGTGCACTGCCAGCAGGAAAAGGGAATCCCAATGGCCAGAGATCTCCGGCCAGAGTCTCTCCTCCAAAAGTCAGAACAGAGAAGCAAGTAACCCCGATTGCTAACTTTATTTATCAGTAGCATTTGAACTGTATTGAGTTGCTTTATTGGAATATACAGTAGGCAGGTGTCGATAGTGAATTAAAGTTTACTTTCTCCTTTTATTTAAGAAATGTTTGAACTGTTAAATGTGAAGGTACTTCTTTGGTGTTAAGTGGTTAATTCTATGTTGAAATTAAAGGTTGTTTGACTTAAACAGTTACCTATTGGTCAGTGGCTCCTGTGGTTTAGTGGTCTTCCCTTGCAGTCTGACAAATTCTTGGGATCCTCACATGTCGGAACACTGCAGCGGTTAAAGATGGCAGCTCACCCTGGCTCAAGATGGCAGCCTACCCGCCACCTTCCCGAAGGACAATGAGGAATGGTAAATAAACGTCTGGACCGAGCCTAGCGACAGCTCACACCTTTGGCCCTCGTCCAACTCAGTCAGAGGCCGAGATTGACCCCACGACTTGCGTGAGGGTTCCATGACCCGGTACGACTGTGAGAGTTAGGAGCATGAGTAGGCCAGACGCCCACTCAGGCCTGCTCTCTGCCATTCACTAAGATCCTGGCTAATCTCATTGTAACATCAACCTCACAACCCTGCCTAGCCCCCCCCCCCCCCCCCCGCCGATAACCTTTCACTCACTGTGTTGACCAACATTCTACGTTGACAAACGCATATTAACTAGAACTTGCTAAATTAATAAACACACTTACTGGCATTCAGGCCTTCATCAGATGTCAGGTTGCGAACTGCGATAAATTGAAAGGAGATTGTGAATAAAAAATATCACATCATTACAGAGCAGAAAGGTTGATTAATCCGGTTCCCACACTCCCAGGACAGGTACAGCACGGGGTTAGATACAGAGTAAAGCTCCCTCTACACTGTCCCCATCAAACACTCCCAGGACAGATACAGCACTGGGTTAGATACAGAGTAAAGCTCCCTCTACACTGTCCCCATCAAACACTCCCAGGACAGATACAGCACTGGGTTAGATACAGAGTAAAGCTCCCTCTACACTGTTCCCATCAAACACTCCCAGGACAGGTACAGCACGGGGTTAGATACAGAGTAAAGCTCCCCTCTACACTGTCCCCATCAAACACTCCCAGGACAGGTACAGCACGGGGTTAGATACAGAGTAAAGCACCCTCTACACTGTCCCCATCAAACACTCCCAGGACAGGTACAGCACGGGGTTAGATACAGAGTAAAGCACCCTCTACACTGTCCCCATCAAACACTCCCAGGACAGGTACAGCACGGGGTTAGATACAGAGTAAAGCTCCCTCTACACTGTCCCCATCAAACACTCCCAGGGCAGGTACAGCACGGGGTTAGATACAGAGTAAAGTTCCCTCTACACTGTCCCCATCAAACACTCCCAGGACATGTACAGCACGGGGTTAGATATAGAGTAAAGCTCCCTCTACACTGTCCTATCAAACACTCTCAGAACACGTACAGCACAGGGTTAGATACAGAGTAAAGCTCCCTCTATACTGTCCCCATCACACACTTTCAGAACAAGTACAGCACGGGGTTAGATACAGAGTAAAGCTCCCTCTACACCGTCCCCATCAAACACTCCCAGGACAGGTACAGCACAAGGTTAGATACAGAGTAAAGCTCCCTCTACATTGTCCTCATTAAACACTCCCAGGACAGGTACAGCATGGGGTTAGATACAGAGTAAAGCTCCCTCTACACTGTCCCCATCAAACACTCCCAGGACAGGTACAGCACGGGGTTAGATACAGAGTAAAGCTCCCTCTACATTGTCCTCATTAAACACTCCCAGGACAGGTACAGCATGGGGTTAGATACAGAGTAAAGCTCCCTCTAGATTGTCCTCATTAAACACTCCCAGGACAGGTACAGCACGGGGTTAGATACAGAGTAAAGCTCCCTCTACACTGTCCCCATCAAACACTCCCAGGACAGGTACAGCACAGGGTTAGATACAGAGTAAAGCTCCATCTACACTGTCCCCATCAAACTCTCCCAGGACAGGTACAGCACGGGGTTAGATACAGAGTAAAGCTCCCTCTACACTGTCCCCATCAAACACTCCCAGGACAGGTACAGCAGGCAGATACTCACCGCATAACTTGTCCCAACACCATCCTCTGCCTGTGTCGCATTTGGTACAGGGCACACCGGGCTGGGCAAACTGCTTCTTGTGCCAACCAGTGGCAGGCAGGAACTCCACCTCGTTTCCCCTGGGAGAGGGAGGGGGGGGGGGTGAACAGCGAATGAGGAAAGGCAAAAATGTTAGTGACTGTACAGTGAGGTAACCTCGACCGCTCTCACGGCCACTCCCATTCCCCTGCACGCTGCACCTTTCCTCCCCATTGGATCAGATTGGATTTGTTTATTGTCACGTGAACCGAGGTACAGTGAAAAGTATTTTTCTGCAAGCAGCTCAACAGATCATTAAGTACATGGGAAGAAAAGGGAACAAAAGAAAATACATAACAGGGAGTATGTTCTGGCAATGCAGGGAATGTGCATACTTACAGCAAGATCCCACAGCTAGCGATGTGGTAATCTGCTTAGATACAGCAGTGCGCAAGAGAGAGGGAGAGGGCAATAATGTCTGTGACAGCCAAAGCAGACATACTCACTGGGGGTGATAATTGCAGACGAGGTAGGTGCAGTTTTTCCCCATGGCGCATCCAAGTTTCTGCGTTTTACTCCACACCATCTGTCAATGAAGAGGAATGATTCGTCAGGGTCGCTGGCGGAGAACGAATGACTCCCTCTTTACAGGGGTCCCTCATGCTGTCTCTGTACCCGATGGGAGATACTGTAGGCAGACACATACCTGTGTGACTGAGTCGCAGAGCGCTGGATGTGATGTACACTGTGTGTTACTGTAATTATAGTAAGCTAGCATCGAGTACGTCTTATTCATAGCCGAGCTCACGTCCAGAGCTGTACCTGTGAGGTCTGGAGTTTGGTGTGGGAGGGAGGGTGAGAAAGGAGATAGTCAAACCCCAGGCAACAGAGTGAGAGATCAGTCCCTACAACACCATATCACACAGTCTGACAACACTGTTACACATAAGAGTCTCAATGTCAGTTTCATTGTTCCTGTCTATCTCACTCTGTCTCTGTCCCTCTCTGTCTCTCTTTCTGTCCCTGTTGCCGTATTTCTCTCTCTCTATCTCTGTTGCTGTCTCTCTCTCTGTCCCTCTCTCAATGTCTCTCTTTCTGTCCCTGTTGCTGTATTTCTCTCTCTCTATCTCTGTTGCTGTCTCTCTCTGTCCCTCTCTCAATGTCTCTCTTTCTGTCTCTGTTGCTGTCGCTCTTTCTGTCTCTTTGTTCCTGTTGGTCCGTCTCTCTCGCTCTCTCTCTTTCAGTCTCTGTTGCTGTCTCTCTCTCTCTGTCTCTCTGTTCCTCTCGGTCCGCCTGTCTCTGTCTCTGTCTGTCTCTCTCTAGCTCTCTCCCTGTCTCTGTTGCTGTCTCTCTGTTCCTGTCGGTCTCTCCCTGATTCTCGCTCTCTCTCGCTGTCTCTATTTGTATCTCTCTCTGACTCTCTATCTCTCTCTCTGTTCCTGTCTGTCTGTCTTTCTCTGACTCTCCCTTTCGCTCTGTCTGTCTCTCTCATTGTGTCTCTATCCCTTGCTCACTCTTTTTCTGTCCAACTCTCTCTCGGTCTCTCTCTGACCCTCTTTCTCTATTTATGTCCCTCTCTCTCTCTTTCTCTCTGTTGCTCTCTCAATCTCTCTCTCTCCCTCTCTCCTCCTCCCCCTCAATTTTTTTCTCACTCTCTCCCAAAGTGACCCACCCCCTTACATCCCTCCAATCCTCTCCCTCTCCCTCCCTCCCTCCCTCTCCCCCTCTCTCCCTCCCTCTTCCTCTCCCCCTCCCTCCCTCTTCCTCTCCCCCTCCCTCCCCCTTCCTCGCCCCCTCCTTCCCTCTCCCTCTCCCACTCTCCCCTCCCTCCCTCTCCCCTCCCTCCCCCTCCCTCTCCCCTCCCTCCTTCCTCTCCCCCTCCCTCCCTCTCCCCCCTCCCTCTTCCTCTCCCCTTCCCTCTCTCTCTCTCTCCCTCTCCCCCTCCCTCCCTCTTCCTCTCCCCCTCCCTCCCTCTTCCTCTCCCCCTCCCTTTCTCTCCTTCCCCTCCCTCCCTCTTCCTCTCCCCCTCCCTCCATCTCCCCCCTCCCTCCCTCTTCCTCTCCTCCTTCCTCCCTCTTCCTCTCCCCTTCCCTCTCTCTCCCTCCCTCCCTCTTCCTCTCCCCCTCCCTTTCTCTCCTTCCCCCTCCCTCCCTCTTCTCCTCCCTCTCCCTCCTTCTCCCACTCTCCTCCGTTCCTCCCTCTCCCATCCCTCTCCACCTCCTCCTCCTCCTCCCCCTCACTCCCTCCCTCTCCCCCTCCCTCCCTCGCTCACTCTTCTTGTAGACCAGGATGTTTTGGCCGAGGTTGGCCAGCTCAAATGTCCGTGCCACCTTCCCTCTCCAGATCTCATAGGACTGACAGTCTCGATAATCAAAAGAAGTGTTGCATCTGTCAGCCATCTCCTGTGCGATCGCCTCCAAATCCTCGTCCCATTCCTGTGCAGGAGAGATCAAGAGGGCGAGGGAGTTAGAGAACAGCAAACAATCCATCAGACAGAGCGAGTCTCCCTCAATACTGACCCTCCGACAGTGCGGCTCTCCCTCAGTACTGACCCTCCCACAGTGCAGCACTCCCTCAGTACTGACCCTCTGACAGTGCGGCACTCCCTCAGTACTGACCCTCTGACAGTGCAGCACTCCCTCAGTACTGACCCTCTGACAGTGCGGCACTCCCTCAGTACTGACCCTCTGACAGTGCGGCACTCCCTCAGTACTGACCCTCAGGCAGTGTGGCACCCTCTCAGTACTGACCCTCTGACAGTGCGGGACCCCCTCAGTACTGGCCCTCTGACAGTGCAGCTCTCCCTCAGTACTGACCCTCTGACAGTGCAGCACTCCCTCAGTACTGACCCTCCGACAGTGTGGCACTCCCTCAGTACTGACCCTCTGACAGTGCGGCACTCCCTCGGTACTGACCCTCTGACAGTGCGGCACTCCCTCAGTACTGACCCTCTGACAGTGCGGCACTCCGTCAGTACTGATCCTCCGACAGTGCAGCGCTCCCTCAGTACTGACCCTGTGACAGTGCAGCGCTCCCCCGGTACTGACCCTCTGACAGTGCAGCACTCCCTCAGTACTGACCCTCTGACACTGTGGCACTCCCTCAGTACTGACCCTCTGACAGTGCTGCACTCCCTCAGTACTGGCCCTCTGACAGTGCAGCTCTCCCTCAGTACTGACCCTCCGACAGTGCGGCGCTCCCTCAGTACTGACCCTCCAACAGTGCGGCACTCCCTCAGTACTGACCCTCTGACAGTACAGAACTCACTACCCTCGTCTCCCTTGTTGATCAAATATCTGGCTTACCCAGCTTTTAATATATTCAGTGACGCCAGCCCCCAGTACTGCTGCTTGGGGGGTGAGATTTGCACAGACTAACCAACCTCTGAGGGAAGACATCTCCTCTCCTATCCGTCTACAGTAGGAGTGACCCTCTAATTCTGAAGCTGTGCGCTCCGCGTTATCAATTCCCCTGTTTGCACCCAGCCAGACTACTCACGAGTAGATTCATATCTGCTGCTCTTGGTAACGGCTGCCCCTTGGCATCAAGTCCAGGGAGATTGGCACGGAACCAGTTGTGACTTTTCAATAACTGATCCTTCTCCTGGATCGTCAGCCTATGCCCCTGGGATAGAGGGAACAGAATGAAAAGGAGAAGGGAGGTGGTGCTCTGAGCGTGCATCGTCAATCCCAATACCTTTTCTGTCTCTCTCTCTCTCTCTTCGTCGCTCTCTGTCTCTTACTTTCTTCTGTCTCTCTCTCCGTTTCACTCAGACGCTCCTTTCTCTCTCGATCTCTCTCGCTCTCTGTCTCTCACTCTCTATTCCTCTATCTGCCTTTCTGTATTTCTCTGCCTGCTGACCTCTTTGTCTCTCTATGTCTCTCTGTCTATCTCTCTCCCGCTGTCTCTCTCTCTGTCGCTGCCTCTCTTTCGCTTGCCCTCACTGTCCCTCGACACACTCCGTCTTTCACTCTCTGTATCCCTCTATGTCACACTGACTCACCTTCTGTCTCTCTCTCTCTCCAGCTCTCAAGTCGCTCTCTCGTACTCTCTGTCTGTCTCTCTCCGTCCTACACTCTGTCTTTCTGTCCCTCTTTCTATCTCTTTCTCTATGTATCTGTCTGCCTCTCTGATGTTCTCTCTGTCTCTCTCTCCCTCTCTGTCTCACCCTCTCTTTCTGTCTCTCTCCCTCTCTGTCTCACTCTCTCTCTGTCCCGCTCTCCGTCTCTTCGCCCCTCTCTCGGTCTTTCTGTCCCTCTCTCTGTCTCTCTCCCTCCCTGTCTTACTCTCTCTCTCTGTCTCTCCCACTGTCTCTCTGTTTTTCTCTCTCACACTCCTTCTGTCCACAGATACCAGGGTTTAAATGTTCTGATGAAGGGGAGTTGCTCCATTCAATTGGTTGCCTGAGGGATGTCTGGCTCTGAAAGGTTTGAGATGCTCAGATTGTTCAGGGAGCGTTCACATTCTATCTTCTGTCAACCTGAGATCACCCAGATCCATTTGACCCCATGCCCCCCCCCCCCCCCCCCCCCCCCCCCCCCCCACCGTGATCGCTGACCCACACTGGACCTCTTCTACCAACTCCTGAATTCAACCTATGTGTTCTGAAACCGCTCAACACCCCCTCCCTATCTCTGTCAGCACCTCCAGCCCCTACACCCCTCCCTATCTCTGTAACCTCCTCCAGCCCTTACCCCCTCCCTATCTCTGTAACCTCCTCCAGCTCCCTACACCCTCCCTATCTCTGTCAGCACCTCCAGCCCCTACACCCCTCCCTATCTCTGTAACCTCCTCCAGCCCCTACCCCCTCCCTATCTCTGTAACCTCCTCCAGCTCCCTACACCCTCCCTATCTCTGTCAGCACCTCCAGCCCCTACACCCCTCCCTATCTCTGTAACCTCCTCCAGCCCCTACCCCCTCCCTATCTCTGTAACCTCCTCCAGCCCCTACACCCCTCCCTATCTCTGTCAGCACCTCCAGCCCCTACACCCCTCCCTATCTCTGTAACCTCCTCCAGCCCCTACACCCCTCCCTATCTCTGTAACCTCCTCCAGCCCCTACACCCCTCCCTATCTCTGTAACCTTCTCCAGCCCCTACACCCCTCCCTATCTCTGTAACCTTCTCAGCCCCCTACACCCCTCCCTATCTCTGTAACCTCCTCCAGCCCCTACACCCCTCCCTATCCCTGTAACCTCCTCCAGCCCCTACACCTCTCCCTATCTCTGTAACCTCCTCCAGTCCCTACACCCCTCCCTATCTCTGTAACCTCCTCCAGCCCCTACACCCCTCCCTATCTCTGTAACCTCCTCCAGCCCCTACACCCCTCCCTATCCCTGTAACCTCCTCCAGCCCCTACACCTCTCCCTATCTCTGTAACCTCCTCCAGCCCCTACACCCCTCCCTATCTCTGTAACCTCCTCCAGCCCCTACACCCCTCCCTATCTCTGTAAACTTCTCAGCCCCCTACACCCCTCCCCATCTCTGTAACCTCCTCCAGCCCCTACACCCCTCCCTATCTCTGTAACCTGCCCCAGTCCCTACACCCCTCCCTATCTCTGTAACCTCCTCCAGCCCCTACACCCCTCCCTATCTCTGTAACCACCTCCAGACCCTACACCCTTCCCTATCTCTGTCAGCACCTCCAGCCCCTACACCCCTCCCTATCTCTGCAACCTCCTCCAACCCCTACACCCCTCCCTATCTCTGTAACCTCCTCGAGCCCCTACAACCCTCCCTATCTCTGTAACCTCCTACACCCCTCCCTATCTCTGCAACCTCCTCCAACCCCTACACCCCTCCCTATCCCTGTAACCTCCTCGAGCCCCTACAACCCTCCCTATCTCTGTAACCTCCTACACCCCTCCCTATCTCTGTAACCTCCTCCAGCCCCTACACCCCTCCCTATCTCTGCAACCTCCTCCAACCCCTACACCCCTCCCTATCCCTGTAACCTCCTCGAGCCCCTACAACCCTCCCTGTCTCTGTAACCTCCTACACCCCTCCCTATCTCTGTAACCTCCTCCAGCCCCTACATCCCTCCCTATCTCTGTAACCTTCTCAACCCCTACACCTCTCCCTATCTCTGTAACCTCCTCCAGTCCCTACACCCCTCCCTATCTCTGTAACCTCCTCCAGCCCCTACACCCCTCCCTATCTCTGTAACCTCCTCCAGCCCCTACACCCCTCCCTATCCCTGTAACCTCCTCCAGCCCCTACACCTCTCCCTATCTCTGTAACCTCCTCCAGCCCCTACACCCCTCCCTATCTCTGTAACCTCCTCCAGCCCCTACACCCCTCCCTATCTCTGTAACCTTCTCAGCCCCCTACACCCCTCCCCATCTCTGTAACCTCCTCCAGCCCCTACACCCCTCCCTATCTCTGGAACCTGCCCCAGTCCCTACACCCCTCCCTATCTCTGTAACCTCCTCCAGCCCCTACACCCCTCCCTATCTCTGTAACCACCTCCAGACCCTACACCCTTCCCTATCTCTGTCAGCACCTCCAGCCCCTACACCCCTCCCTATCTCTGTAACCTCCTCCAGCCCCTACACCTCTCCCTATCTCTGTAACCACCTCCAGACCCTACACCCTTCCCTATCTCTGTAACCTCCTACACCCCTCCCTATCTCTGCAACCTCCTCCAACCTCCTACACCCCTCCCTATCTCTGTAACCTCCTCCAGCCCCTACATCCCTCCCTATCTCTGTAACCTTCTCAACCCCTACACCCCTCCCTATCTCTGTAACCTCCTCCAGCCCCTACACCCCTCCCTTTCTCTGTAACCTCCTCCAGCCCCTATGCCCCTCCCTATCTCTGTAACCTCCTCCAGCCCCCTGCACCCCTCCCTACCTCTGTAACCTCCTCCGGCCTACATCCCTCCCTATCTCTGTAACCACCTCCAGTCCCTATACCCCTCCCTATCTCTGTAACCACCTCCAACCCCTACACCCCTCCCTATCTCTGTAACCTCCTCCAGCCCCTACACCCCTCCCTATCTCTGTAACCTCCATCACTCCTACACCCCTCCCTATCTCTGTAACCACCTCCAGCCCCTACATCCCTCCCTATTTCTGTAACCTCCAGCACTCCTACACCCCTCCCTTACTCTGTAACCTCCTCCAGCCCCTACATCCCTCCCTATCTCTGTAACCTCCTCCAGCCCGTACACCCCTCCCTATCTCTGTAACCTTCTCAGCCCCTACACCTCTCCCTATCTCTGTAACCTTCTCAGCCCCTACACCTCTCCCTATCTCTGTAACCTTCTCAGCCCCTACACCCCTCCCTATCTCTGTAACCTTCTCAGCCCCTACACCCCTCCCTATCTCTGTAACCTCCTCCAGCCCTACACCCCTCCCTATCTCAGTTACCTCCTCCAGCCCCAACACCCCTCCCTATCTCTGTAACCTTCTCAGCCCCTACACCCCTCCCTATCTCAGTTACCTCCTCCAGCCCCTACACCCCTCCCTATCTCGGTAACCTCCTCCAGCCCCTACACCCCTCCCTATCTCTGTAACCTTCTCCAGCCCCTACACCCCTCCCTATCTCTGTAACCTCCTCCAGCCCCTACACCCCTCCCTATCTCTGTAACCTTCTCAGCCCCTACACCCCTCCCTATCTCTGTAACCTCCTCCAGCCCCTACACCCCTCCCTATCTCTGTAACCTCCTCCAGCCCCTACACCCCTCCCTATCTAACCTTCTATAACCCTCTGAGATGATCTCTGCGCTCCTCCAATTCTGGTCTCTCGAGCATCCTCCGATTCCCATCGCTCCCCCATTGGCTCCCGTGCCTTCAGCTACCTGGGGCACCCCTATACTCTGGAATTCCCTCCCTAAACCTCGATCTATCTGACTCCCACTAACTCCCTCTCTCTCTCTGTATGTTTCTCTTTTTCTCTCTCCCTGTCCCTTCATTTCTCCCTCTCCCTTTGGTCTAAATCCCTTCCTCCCTGTCCCCCTCTCTCTCCCTCTCTGTCTCTCCGCTGTCTCTCACTCTTTCTCTTTTGGTCTCTCTGACTCTCGCTCGTTCGCTTTCGATCTCTCTCCCACCTATCTTTCTCTCTCCCTTTCTCTTTCACTCTTTCTCTCTGACTTTCTCTGTCTCTGTCTCTGGCTCCCTCTGTCTCTACGCCTCTCTCTCTCTGTCTCTCAGCTCCGTCTATCTCTGCTTCTCTCTCTTATGTCACTCTCTTTTTCTATCTATCTCTCTTTCTGATTCTCTGCCTCTCTCCTCAGTTGACCTCTCTCTCTTCTGTTAATATCTCTCTTTCTCTCTAATCGTTCTCTCAAATCAAAACTGCCTCTCTCTCTCCCTGTTTGATTCTGTCTGTCTCCCTCTCTGTCTCTCCCTTTCTCTCTCTGTCACATTCTCTGTCTGTCTCTGTGTCACTTTTTCTCTCTCTCTTTGTATCTCCCTGTTTCTCTCTGGCTCTTTCTATCTCACTCTGTCCCTCTGACTCTATCCCTCTCCCTCTTTGATTCTGCCTGTCTCTCTCTGTCTCTTTCTAGCCCTCTCTCTGACTGTTTCTCTCTATCTCTCTTTGTATCTCTCTCACTCTCTCTCATTCTGTCTCTCTATCCCTCTCTCTCATTCTGTCTCTCTATCCCCCTCTCTCATTCTGTCTCTCTATCCCTCTCTCTCATTCTGTCTCTCTATCCCTCTCTCTCATTCTGTCTCTCTATCCCTCTCTCTCATTCTGTCTCTCTATCCCTCTCTGGGGGCAATTCTCCGATATTGAGGTCAAGTGTCCGTGCCGTCGTGAACGCCGTCGCGTTTCACGATGGCGCGAACAGGGCTCGGGCACAACCGATTCTGGCCCCCACAGGAGGCCAGCACGGCGCTGGAGCGGTTTACGTCGCCCCAGCCTCCTTATCCTGCACATGCGCGGGGAACTTGTTGCACGCGCCAGCCCCGACCCAACACTTGGTCGGTGTTCAGGGGCCGGCCGCGGCGGAAAGTAGGCCCGGGGGGGGGGGGGGGGGGGGAAAGAGGCCGGCGCGGTGGTCCCCGATCGCGGGCCAGACCCCTTCGGAGGCCCCCCCCCCCGGTGAAGGAGCCCCCCTCCCCTCCCACAGGCCGCGCCCCGATCGTTCCAGCAGAGTTCCCACCGGCAGCGACCATGGGTGAATGACGCTAGCAGGACCCTGTCACATCGGGATGGCCGCTCGGCCCATCCGGGCCGGAGAATCCAGTGACCCGCAGCCAGCGCCACGCCAAACGCGACGGTGCAAATGGCGCCAATTCACCACACCTCAAAGAATCGCGTGCCGGCGTCATGGCGTGGTTGCGGCGATTCTCCGGCTCGGGGCGGGGCTCGGAGAATCACCCCCTCTATCTTTCTCTCTCTCTCTCGCTCTATCTTTCTCTCTCTCTTGCTCTCTGTATTTCCCTCTTTGTGTCTTTTCTCTGTCTCCCTCTGTCGTCTCTCTCTCTATCCCTCGCTCTATACATGTCTTTCTCTCTGTGTGTCTTTCTACTATCCCTCTCTTTCTCTGCGTCTCTGTCTGTCTCACCCGCTCTGTCCGTCTTGCTCTCTCTAAATTTCTCTCTGCCTCTATTGCTCACTCTCTGGGCGTGATTTAACCATAAGGTTTCTAAGTGTGGTAGCGAGCAGGAAATGCTGCTAGCTTCCTGACGCTTGGCCCAGTGAGGCCGTCACTGCTGTAAAACGTTAATAGGCCCACGGTAGTACAGTGGTTAGCACAATTGCTTCACAGCTCCAGGGTCCCAGGTTCGATTCCCAGCTTGGGGCACTGTCAGTGCGGAGTCTGCACGTTCTCCCCATGTCTGCGTGGGTTTCCTCCGGATGCTCCAGTTTCCTCCCACAGTCCAAAGATGTGCAGGTTAGGTGGATTGGTCATGCCAGATTTTCCTTAGTGTCCAAAATTGCCCTTAGTGTTGGGTGGGGATGCTGGGTTGTGGGGATGGGGTGGAGGTGGGGGCTTGGGTAGGGTGCTCTTTCCAAGAGCCAGTGCAGACTCGATGGGCCAAATGGCCTCCTTCTGCACTGTAAATTCTATGATTCACTTAACGAGGCCCCACAAGCTTATCACCGCAAATCATGGCCCCGCCGACTGATTCACCAGGACCCCGCTCGCCAGCCCCCTGCTAACAAGGGAGTGCAGCAATCCTACACAGCCAACCCCACACAGCCAACCCCACACAGCTCGCAGCCGTGCTGCTGAGTGAACCAGCCCCATGCTTTTGTGACGCCAACTGGACCGCTGGATGTGGTGGAGGCCAGACGGAGACCCTGTTCACCCGAGGGTCTCGGAGGGTCAGCCACAAGGCAACCACTGCCCCCTGGGTAAAGTGGCAGCGGTCAGCTCGGGGAGCGTGACCCAGAGGACCAGAACCCATCGCCGCAAGAAGGTCAACGACCTCCATCGGCCGCTCGGGAGAGTTTGCACTGGACCCCCAACTGCACCCCCCCCCTCCACAATCCCATCCCCATGCTCCCTACCCCCCCCCCAATATGGCCCATCTCCCCAAGCCCCGTTCCACAGCCCCAAAGCCCCTCTCCCTGCCCCTCCTGCGAGTAACACGCATGCGGCTAACGATACCCCCACTGTGTCCCTGCAGGAGAAGTTGGCCCATAATCGATGGGAGAGGGCCCAAACGGGCGGCAGGGTGCCTTACATCAGAGTACTCACCCCCTATGAGGAACGGAGCCTGGAGGTCGCGAAGTTGGCCGAGGATGAAGCAGTGACCACCATAGAGGTCGGTGCACAGGTGAAGATCCATCGGCCCCCACCCAGATGACCTGCCAAACATGGGTTGTTGATGACATACCGACTGACCCATCTCTCCCATTGACCACATGTCCATTCTTTTTTATAGTCTTTACTATTGCTACAAGTAGGCTTACATTAACACTGCAATGAAGTTACCATGCAAAGCCCCCAGTTGCCACATTCCGGGGCCTGTTCAGGTATACTGAGGGAGAATTCAGAATGTCCAAATTACCTAACAGCACATCTTTGGACTTTGGAAGGAAACCGGAACACCCGGAGGAAACCCACGCAGATATGGGGAGAACGTGCAGACTCCACACAGACAGTGACCCGAGCTGGGAATTCAACCTGAGACCCTGGCGTTGTGAATCAACAGTGCTAACCACTGTGATACCGGGCCCCCCCTCCCGCCGGACCTGCAGCCAATGGCACTGGCCCATTTGGGGTGGCCCACCCCACTCCCAAGAGAACTCATTGGAGGTGGGCTCTGAGGATGCTACCATGACAGTCACAGTACAGCTGTCATCCCCACCCTCTACCAGCGCAGAGACACACACCTACATGGTGGGTGATAGTAGTGGACAGGCTTCTGGGGCACAATCTGGTGAGCACCACGCTGCTGCAGATATACATTAAGCGGAGGCAGGAATCCCCGGTCGAGACAGCAGTCAGGGAGGGATGCTGGATCCCAGGACCCAGCTGGGTCCCAGCCTGATGCCGAGCCCGTGGACCAGGTTTACCCGGAGCTGATGCAGACATTAGGGAGCGGCTGGGACATTCAGAGGGAGAGGTCAGCAGGTCCACAGCCTATTGGAGGAGTCCCAGAGGTGACAGGGACAGGAGATGGTGCCGGTAATGAGTGGCACTGAGGCCAACACTGCTAAGGTGATGACCGCAGTGGAGAGCCTGTTGCATGACAGCCATGGCTGAGGGTTTCGACAACATGTCCCAGCCACTGGGGGACATCACCCAGTACCAGGTGGATCTTGATGAGGCTTGATCTTGATCTTGAGAATGTCCCAGTCCCAGGTGGGCCTTGCAGAGCATGTCCTGGTCACTGGGGTCCCAGTTGTAGGTGGGCATTGCCGGTGGCGTCGGCACTGTGGTGCAGACATCGGGGAGCCACCAGGACTGGCAGAGCCAGATGGTACTAGGGCAGTAGGGGCTCAACCCTATCTGTCCCGAGGTGAACCCCAGGGCTCTATGGGCACCAACCTATGGGCTGGGTGTCAACGCGGAGTCATCCTATGGAGTGGCGACGGTGGCCACCAGCTCCCCCGAGTTCCACCCTTGATAATGCCGTGTCTTGAGAGCAGCTCGGTGGTGCAGTGGTTAGCACTGCTGCCTCATGCCGCTGAGGTCCCAGGTTCGATCCTGGCTCTGGGTCACTGTCCGTGTGGAGTTTGCACATTCTCCCCGTGTTTGCGTGGGTTTCGCCCCCACAACCCAAAAATGTGCAGGGTAGGCGGATTGGCCACGCTAAATTGCCCCTTAACTGGAAAAAATGAATTGGGTACTTTGAATTTATTAAAAAAAGATAATGCTGTCTCTTGCAGTCAGTACCCGGAACAGTGCGGCATGGTTAGGAATGTGCCGCCAGAAAGTGCGCTGGGACCCTCTGGTCCCAGAGACCCCAGATGGTGCCCGCCAAGGGCATCAAGGGCACAGAACATGGTAAGCAGCAGGCTGCCTCCACTTGTGATGTCCATGCTGGGGACACACCTGGACACAGCGGTAGGGCACGGAAGACTAAGCAGGTCGAAGATCACTGAGAGGGCACTGGTGGGTAGGGGGTAAGGGTGGGGGAAGGGTCTGGGAGCGGTGGGAAGCGTGGGGCAGCACCATAGGGAGAGTGGATTAGTTGGGGACACTCTTGTAAACCATTAAATTCTGTTGGTCTCGACCAATGCGGGCCACGCACCAACCCCATGCTCCAGCTCCTCCGTCATGGGAGGCCCTTGCTCCAACCCCCCATCCTGGGCACATCACATGCACGTGATGGGTGTGAGCAGGGGTCAGACATAGATTTCTGCGGGTTATCATCACCCCCCCCCCCCCCCCCCCCCCCGCCCTTTGGGGCCTCCCCCTCTGGGTCCCTCCCAAGCCTGACAGACAGCCGGGTCCTCAGGGTGTGGCGTGGGGCCTTCTGGCCGCCTAGCCTACCAGCAGCACCACTAGGGCAAGTACTGCGGGGTCCAAGATATCGTCCATCCCGTGGAATATATGTACAGTATTAGAGAGGGTCTGACAATCAGTGGTATTTTCCACCCCGGGACCCTCCATTGCTCCTTCCCCCCCCCCCGCTCCCATTGACACGCCGTGCCGACGCACTCCAGGCTGCAGTGGGGCCCTGGTCACCAGACCCTAGATCATGTTCCCCAGACACCTGTACATGACGATACCTGGACAGGGAGCATGTTCCCTGCCCGGTGCATACACCACCCTCTGGACATGGAGATGCCCCCGGTGTAGGAGCCCGGCCCCTTGGTGTTCAGATGTTGCCCGCTGCGTCTGTGATGTTGCCTCCTGCAGTGTTCAGGTATCACAGTCTGATTGAGATGTGAGGCAATAACTCCCATGGCACGCTCGCCCACTGGGATCAACCTGGGATGTGTTAAGTGCTCATTTAACCACGTTTGCCAATTCCCAATTAGTAATAACCTTCAGCCACGCGGCCAGAGGCCTCCGTGGTCAGTGGGGGTACGGGTGGCCGGATGGGAAGGTGGGCAGGGGCTGGGGCTGCACATGGTCCAGGGGTTGGCATGGTGGACCTGTGATGGGACACCCATCTCCCCCTCCCTCCTGCCCAGCCCAAGGCCATGCCATAGACGGCCACCCCCTCTCTCCTGCCACCACCCCCCGCCATCCCCCCGCAACTGAGGCTGGCCCCTTAATGGCTCATCCACCCTCTCTGAGCACTGGTGCAGCAACCCATATCCTTGGGAGTGAAGTTCGCTATTCACCTCCTCGGGACCCCACAAAAGCCCTTCTGCCAGCTACACATTTTTAAAATAAATTTAGAGTACGCAATTCATTTTTTCACTAATTAAGGGGTAATTTAGCGTGGCCAATCCACCTACCCTGCACATCTTTGGGTTGTGGGGGCGAAACTCACGCAAACTCGGGGAGAATGCGCAAACTCCACACGGACAGTGCCCCAGAGCCGGGATCGAACCTGGGACCTTGGCGCTATGAGGCAGCAGTGCTAACCACTGCGCCACCCTGCTACCTTGCCTTCACATTTTTCAAAAGGACTACTAATCTGCATCAGCGTGACCACTTGCTGGGGAGGGGGTGAGATGACAGGAGGCTGTGAGAGAGCTACCATTAGTTGTGGAGATCGGGCTTAAATGGTGATTATTGGTTTCTGGCCATAAAGGTCAGATCCTAATGAAGCCAACGGGAGCAGGCCGGTTTGATCACAACCACATTGGCACAGTGCTCAATTCTGGCCTCTCGCTTAAGCACAAGGCAGCCATTGAATTGCTCCCTCTGTCTCTATCACTCTTTTACTCTCTCTATCTTTCTCTCTGTTTCTCTCTCTCTGTCTGTCTCTCTCTTTCTCTTCGTCTCTCTCTGGCTGCGGTCTCTCTCTCTCTCTCTCTGTCTGTCTCTCTCTTTCTCCCCGTCTCTCTCTGGCTGCTGTCTCTCTCTCTTTGGTTCGCTCTCTCTCTTTCTGTCTCCTTCTCTCTCTTTCTCTCTATCTCTCTCTGTCTCTCCGACTTTAGAAAGCTCCTTCCAACCGACCGTTTTGTCCGGGTGGCTGCTAACTTGTCACTAATGTCCCCCCTCTGTTTCCTGGGGTCAATCTGCCCCATGAACACTCAGGCCAAACACCAGGGGAGGTTAAATCCAGCAGGAATTGTGCTCTGTAAATGACAGGTGTGACGTTGTTGCAGTTTGGGAAGATGCTGACTGGGGGTGGGGTAGAGCGAGGGGGTGTTTGTGATGTGGGGGAGATGAAGGGAGAATGGGAGGTGGTTGGTGCGCTGTGTAAACATTGACGATTACCCTCTGGCTGCGTTTGTGTTAAACACTGGCTCATTATGGAGAGCCCAGGGTCCTGCAGTAACTAACACACCCTGAAATAGCAGCGAGGGATCAGATAAGGAACGGCCTCTCCCTGACCTAATGATACACCCCACCTCCCCCCACACACACACACACACACATATCTCTGAACTCTTACTGTGCTCCCCAAAGACACTATGGCCAGGGTCTCTCCCTCTCTGTCTCTCTTTGTGTCTCTATTTTTTTGTTTTTCTGTCTCTCTATCTCCCTGTTTCGTTCTCTCTCTCTCTCCCTCACTCTTTCCCTTTCTCTCTTTCCTTTTCTCTCGGTCTCCCTCTCTCCCTACTTACCACTCTCTCTCTCTCTCTCCCCCCCCCTCTTTCTCCCTCTCTCTATCCCTACCTCCCACTCTCCCAATTATTCTCTCCCTCTCTTTCCATCTCTTTCCTTGTTCCTCTCTCACCCCCTCCCCTCTCTCTTTCCCCCTCCTCTCCTGCCCCCTCTCTCCCTTTCTTGATCTCTCCCTCT
Source organism: Scyliorhinus canicula (assembly GCF_902713615.1). Lineage (NCBI taxonomy): Eukaryota > Metazoa > Chordata > Chondrichthyes > Carcharhiniformes > Scyliorhinidae > Scyliorhinus > Scyliorhinus canicula. Next base: position 84,763,080 of record NC_052161.1, read on the forward strand.
CTCTCTCATCTATCGCTCCCTCTCTCCCCCTCTCTCTTTCCCTCTCTCACTCTTCCCCCTCTCTTTCTCTCTCTGTCCCCGTCTATATCTCCCCTTTTCTTTCTCTCTCTCTCCCTGCCTATCGCCCCCTCTCTCCTTCCCTCTCTTTCTCTCTCTCTCCATGGTCCCCATTTTCCTCTGAATTTGTGCATCATCTCTGCTCCCACCCTTGTAAGCAATGAGTTCCAGGTCATTCTGTAAAAACAGGTCTTCCTCAGCTGCCTGCCCTCCCCGCCCCCCACCCTTGACCAATTTGTGCGCCCTGCTTCTGGCCCCCTTTGCAAACACCCCTATTGTCCCTCTCCCATCAGCTAATGGGGTGAGTGCACGTTAGGGTCACAAGTGGGGATTTTCACTGATGATTGCACAATGTTCAGCACCAGTCGTGACACTGAAGCAGTCCGTGTCCAAATGCAACAAGATATGGACAATATCCAGGCTTAGGCCTGACCAGGGCGAGTAACATTTGCACCACACAATTGCCAGACAATGCCCATCCCCTACAGAAATGGGATCTAACCATCTCCCCCCTCCATGACATTCAATGGCATCACTAACATTGACTCCCCCCACTATCAACATCCTGGTGGTTACCATTGATCAGAAACTGAACTAAGACCAACCAGTTAGAGAAAATTTTGTTTTTTGAAAATATTTTTATTGAAAATTTTGCACTTAATATCAAAACTTTGCAGAACAATGGTAGCACAATGGTTAGCACTGTTGCTTCACAGCACCCGGGTCCCAGGTTCGATTTCCAACTTGGGTCACCGACCTTGCGGAGTCTGCACGTTCTCCCCTTGTCTGCGTGTGTTTCCTCCGGATGCTCCGGTTTCCTCCCACAAGTCCCGAAAGACGTTAGCTGAATTGAACATTCTGAATTCTCCCTCTGTGTACCCGAACAGGCACCGGAAGGTGGCGACTCGGGGCTTTTCACATAACTTCATTGAATCCTTCAAACAGAAGCACATTAGATTTATATTCAATACTGAGACCTTTTTACAATTTCACCAAAGGATTAAGAGATGGTCGTTCATGGCAGAAATCACCAGCAATGCAGCTCACAGCCACACCCAAGCTTTCTTCAAACTGAAACTAAAACTCCCAAAAAGTAGAAGTGAGCTCCCCCCCCCCCCCCCCCATGACATCACTTCAGTAATATGATCAGCTTCATTTCTTAAAGGTACGTTTCTTAAACATCCAATTCTTAAAGGCACTCTCACATGACACCTCCCCCCAAGAAAAACAAATAAACCATCAACTTCAAGATGGTTTCATTTTTCACTTTTGCACCATCCACTAAAAAATGCATGCAAAGAACAAAGAAAATTACAGCACAGGAACAGGCCCTTCGGCCCTCCCAGCCTGCGCCGATCCAGATCCTTTATCTAAACCTGTCTCCTATTTTCCAAGGTCTACTTCCCTCTGTTGCCGCCCGTTCATATATCTGTCCAGGTGCATCTTAAATGATGCTATCGTGCCCGCCTCTACCACCTCCGCTGGTAAAGCGTTCCAGGCACCCATCACCCTCTGCGTAAAAAGCTTTCCACGCACATCTCCCTTAAACTTTCCCCCTCTCACCTTGAAATCGTGACCCCTTGTAACTGACACCCCCACTTTTGGAAAAAGCTTGTTGCTATCCATCCTGTCCATACCTCTCATAATTTTGTATACCTAAATCAGGTCCCCCCTCAACCTCCGTCTTTCCAACGAAAACAATCCTAATCTACTCAACCTTTCTTCATAGCTAGCACCCTCCATACCAGGCAACATCCTGGTGAACCTCCTCTGCACCCTCTCCAAAGCATCCACATCCTTCTGGTAATGTGGCGACCAGAACTGCACACAGTATTCCAAATGTGGCCTAACCAAAGTCCTTCAGGGTACAATGGACCTGAACTCCCAGATCACTGTACATCAATTTTCCCCAGGACCCTTCCATTGACCATATAGTCCGCTCTTGAATTTGATCTTCCAAAATGCATCACCTCGCATTTGCCTGGATTGAATTCCATCTGCCATTTCTCTGCCCAACTCTGCAATCTATCTATATTTTGTTGTATTCTCTGACAGTCCTCCTCGCTATCTGAAACTCCACCAATTTTAGTATCATCTGCAAACTTGCTAATCAGACCACCTATACCTTCCTCCAGGTCATTTATGTAGATCACAAACAACAGTGGTCCGAGCACGGATCCCTGTGGAACACCACTAGTCACCCTTCTCCATTTTGAGACACTCCCTTCCACCACTACTCTCTGTCTCCTGCTGCCCAGCCAGTTCTTTATCCATCTAGCTAGTACACCCTGAACCCCATACGACATCACCTTTTCCATCAACCTGCCATGGGAAACCTTATCAAACACCTTACTAAAGTCCATGTATATGACATCTACAGCCCTTCCCTCATCAATTAACTTTGTCACTTCCTCAAAGAATTCTATTAGGTTTGTAAGACATGACCTTCCCTGCACAAAACCATGCTGCCTATCACTGATAAGTCTATTTTCTTCCAGATGTGAATAGATCCTATCCCTCAGTATCTTCTCCAACAGTTTGCCTACCACTGACGTCAAGCTCACAGATCCAGTCGAGACACCAAAGAGTAATGTTAACAGCAGTCAACAAAATGGGGCCACTGTCTTGTATCTGTTTCACACACTGGGACCAAAACAGACATGTGCCCTGGATGATATGGTATTTGGAGTCAATGAGACCATTTATTTAAAAAAAAAAATTTTTTTTTAAATAAATTTAGATTACCCAATTATTTTTTCCAATTAAGGGGCAATTTAGCGTGGCCAATCCACCTACTCTGCACATTTTTGGGTTGTGGGGGCGAAACCCATGCAGACACGGGAAGAATGTGCAAACTCCACACGGACAGTGACCCAGAGCCGGGATCGAACCTGGGACCTCAGCGCCGTGAGGTGGTTGTGCTAACCACTAGGCCACCGTGCTGCCCTAATGAGACCATTTATGAGAGTTCTTGCTATACCAATACGTCTGACCCAACTGATATTCGATCTTCTGTAAGGCAAAGTATTGAGGGACATTCCAGAAATGTCCCTGTGACAGAGCTGGGTGGCAGATTAGCAAAGATGCTCAACATGTGGCCTGGGCCTATAATAGCTTTTCCATTTATGTTTGGCAACCTGCTAATCATTCCAGTCACACCATCAACTGTCTACTTCATAAGATGGTATTTTAAACAGAACGCCTCGGTCAGAGGGCAGATTTGTTCAGAAACCTTCTCATATCTCCCTGCACTAATCCATAGAAATCTTAATCATGGTTGATCATTAAGTTCAATACCCTGATCCCGCCTTCCCTCCATATCCCTTGATCCCTTCAGCCCCAAGAGCTATATCTAATTCCTTCTTGAAACTACACAACATTTTGACTTCTACTACTTTTTCTGCTAGCGAATTCCACAGATTCACCACTCTCCGGGTGAAGAATTTTCTCGTCACCTCAATCCTAAAAGGTTTACCCCCTCTCCTCAAACTATGACCCCCAGTTCTGGACTCTCCCACCATCACGAACATTCTAACCCTGTTAGAATTTTATAAGTTTCAATGAGATTCCCTCTCACTCTTCTAAACTCCAATGAATATAACAGTCTATAACCGACAGTCATATAACAGAATATAACTCCTCATATGACAGTTCCGCCATCCCAGGAATCAGCCTGATAAACCTTTGCTGCGCTCCCTCCGTAGCAAGAACACCCTTCCTCAGACAGGGCATCAAAACTGCCCACAATGCTCCAGGTGTGGCCTTGCCAATGCCCTATAGAATTGCAGTAAAACATCCCTATACCTATACTCAAATCCTCTCGCTTTGAAGGCCAACATACCATTTGTCTTCTTTACTGCCTGCTGTACCTGCGTGCTTACTTTCAGCGACTGATGCATGAGGACACCAAGGTCTCGCTGAGTGTCCACCTCTCAATTTACACCCATTCAAATAATAATCTGCCTTCCTATTTTTGCTACCAAAGCGGATAACCTCACATTTATCCACATTATACTGCCCCTGCCATGCATATGCCCAGTCACTCAGCCTGTCCAAATCTCGCTGAAGCTGAAGGTCAGTTACACCAATAGACTGCGAGGATGATTATGTCGCATCCCCAGCTGTGGAAATAATACCTCATTAACCGATGGTGCACGGAAATCTTCTCTGATTTCTCTACTGAGGCTCCACCACCCTTATGGGTCACAATGAGAAATAACACTTGGAAAAACTTTGTGACCACAGTATCAAAGAAAACAAACACAACGGGCAGTATTCTCTGTCCCGCAGCAACGGTTTCGAGGTGAGGTGCACGCCCGCTGGTAGCGGGGTTCTCTGTCCCGCCAGGTGCCCGATGGGATTTCCCATGGTGGGCAGCCTCACGCCGTCAGGAAATACATGGACATGGTGGCGTTGCCGGCGTAACGGAGAATCCTGACAGCGGAGAATCCAGCCCAACATATTTGGCATCACGGGCGGCACGGTGGCCTAGTGGGTTAGCACTGCTACCTCACAGCGTTGAGGTCCCAGGTTCGATCCCGGCTCTGGGTCACTGTCCGTGTGGAGTTTGCACATTCTCCCCGTGTCTGCGTGGGTTTCGCCCCCACAACCCAAAGATGGGCAGGGTAGGTGGATTGGCCACGCTAAATTGCCCCTCAATTGGAAAAGGTGAATTGGGTACTCTAAATTTATTTTTAAAAAATAAAATATTTGGTATCACGAACTGCCAAGAAGAGACAGAGGCTGAAGGGGGCACAGTGAAAAAACACAAAACGTCTAACCTCAGCCACGTTTTAGTAGTACGGACCGTAGAAATTTTCTCCCAGTGGTTAAATGAACTACACAACATATCTTCCTATGTAACCGTAACGGCGAGTCTGACCAGGACAAAGAACAAAGAAAGTACAGCGCAGGAACAGGCCCTTCGGCCCTCCAAGCCTGCGCTGACCATGCTGCCCGTCTAACCTAAAACATCTGCACTTTTGGGGTCCGTATCCCCCTATTCTCATCCTGTTAATGTATTTGTCAAGATGCCCCTTAAACCTCAAAATCATAACTGCTTCCACCATCTCTTCCAGCAGCGAGTTCCAGGCACCCGCTCCCCTCTGTGTAAAAATCTTCCCTCGCATATCTCCAAACTTTGCCCCTTGCGCCTTGAACCTATGTCCCCTAGTAATTGACTTACCCACCCTGGGGAAAAGTGTCCGACTATCTACTTGTGCTGCTTTGAGATCAAAAATTGGCAAATAATAATTTCACCAAGGCAAACTATATGGCTGACACCATTAAAAACACCATACACCAAATACTTAAAGGAGAACTTTTCAAATCCCTTTCTTTCGGCCGTATTTAAATAATCTCTGTACTAGTCAGTAGTTAAAGGCACTGCAGAAATCCACGTCTCGAGTCATGTTACTTCGAGTTCATTCACACCACACAAGAGAGGATCTAACCACCGCCCTTTGACAATCAATGGCATTACCATCACTGAAACCCCACAATCAACATCCTGGGCTACCATTGATCATAAACTGAACTGGACTAGTCACATTAATACTGTGGCTACCAGGGCAGGTCAAAGGTGAGGGGTCCTGCAGCAAGTGACTCACCTCCTGATGCCCCCCCCCCCCACCCCCCCCCCTACAGAAGCCTGTCCTCCATCTACAAGGCACAAGCCAGGAGTGTACAGAAATACTCTCCAGGTACCTGGATGAGTGCAGTTCCAACAACACTCCAGAAGCTCGACACCATCCAGGGACAAAGCAGCCCGCTTGATTGCTCCCCCTTCGACAAGCATTCACTCCCTCCACCACTCACACCAGTATCTACAAGATGCACTGCAGTAACTCACCAAGGTTCCTTCGGCAGCACCTTTGAAACCCACGGCCTCTACCATCTAGAAGAACAAGAGCAGCAGATACCAGGGAACCCCACCACCTGGAGGTTCCCCTCCAAGTCACTCACCACCCTGACTTGGAAATATATCACCGTTCCTTCACTGTCGCTGGGGTAAAATCCTGGAACTCCCTCTCCAACATCGTGGGTGTACCTACACCCCAGGGACTGCAGCGGTTCAAGGAGTCAGCTCACCACCACCCTCTGAAGGGCAACTAGGGATGGGCAATAACGGCCTAACCAGCGACGGCCACATCTTGTAGACAGAGTTGAGGAGGAGCTACTTTTCGTAGAGGGTGGTGAATTTGTGGAACTCGCTGCCCCATAGTATGGTGGAATCTGAATCATTAAATGGTTTCAAGAAGCAGATAGATATATTTCTGATAAGAAAAATGGGTTTAAAGGGATATGGGGAACAGGGAGGGGGGGGGTGGATTTGAGACCAGGAAGAGATCAGCCATGATCTGATGAATGGGGGAGCAGGCTCGAAGGACTGAATTGCCTACGCCTGCTCCAATTCTTATGTCCATATGTTCCTTTTGAGGTAAACAGACCAAAACATCATGGACGGGATTCTCCAACCCCCCCCCTGCCGGGCTGGAGAATCGCCGATGGGCAGCATGAATGCCGCCCCCGCCAGCTGCCGAATTCTCCGGCGCCAGAGCAGGAATTGTGCCACGCCGGTCGGCGGCAGCTGGTAGCGCCCTCCCCCCCCCCCCCCGGCGATGCTCCGGCCCGCGATGGGCTGAACGGCCGCCCGTTTTAGGCCAGTCCCGCCGCCGTAAATTAGACCTGGTACTTACCGGCGGGACCTGGCTCTGCGGGTGGCCTCCGGGATCCTCGGGGGGGGGGGGGGGGGGGGGGGAGGAGATCTGGCCCCGGGGGTGCCCCCACAGTGGCCTGGCCCGCGATCGGGTCCCACCGATCCGCGGGCGGGCCTGTGCCGTCGGGGCACTCTTTCCTCCGCGCCGGCTGCTGTGGACTCCGCCATGCCCGGTGCGGAGATGAACCCCCTGCGCATGCGCTGGGATGACGGCAGCACACGCTGGTGCTCCCGCGCATGCGCCAACGCCGCCGGCTGGCGGAGGTCCTTCGTCACCGGTTGACACGGCGCCAACCCCGCCAGCGCTGGCCTAGCCCCTGAAGGTGCGGAGGATTCCATACCTACCGGGCAGCCCGACACGGAGTGGTTCACACCACTCCTCAGCGCCGGCACAACCCGCCCCGCCGGGTAGCTGAGAATCCCGGCCATGAAACTTACCAAGGACGGATTCTCCGTCCCCCGCATTCTCCGGCTCCGGTTTCTGGGCGGGGGCGGGGATCGTGCCGTGCCGGTTGGGGGCCGTTGGCAGCGGCCCCCCTGGCAATTCTCCGGGCCCCGATGGGCCATTTTCAGCCAGTCCTGCCAGCGTGAAATGGACATGGTCTATAGAGGCGGGACCTGGCTTGTCAGCCGTCTAGTGGGGTCCTCGACACAGCGAAGGGGATCTGACCCCGGAGGCGGCTCCCACGGTGGCCTGGCCCGCGATCAGGGCCCACCAATCTGTGGGCGGGTCTGCGCCGTGGGGGCACTCCTTCCCCTCCGTGCTGGCCTCTGTAGGGCTCCGCCATGGCCGGCATGGAGTAGATCCCCCCTGCGATGTGCAGGAAACACGTCAGCGGTCCTGCGCATGCGCCAACTCACTCCAGCCGGCGCCGGCCCTTCGGCGCTGGTTGGCGCGGCAGCAACCCCTCCAGCGCCAGGTTTGCCCCCGGAAGTGCAGAGGATTCCGCAACTTCCGGGCGGCCCGACGCCGGAGTGATTCACGCCATTCTTGGCGCAGGTACGGGCCGCCCCGCCAATTGCAGGAGAATCCTGCCCCATTTTTCTGGTGCAGCGTGCCCCTGGGATTCTTCGTCTCGCCAGCCGGCCAATGGGGTTTCACATTGTGGGCAGCCCCACGCCGTCGTGAACACTCCGGGCTGCCGGCACAATGGAGAATCCCAACATGGAATTTCTGGGCGCCACTGTAGCTCAGTGGTTAGCACAGTTGCTTCACAGCTCCAGGGTCCCAAGTTTGATTCCCGGCTTGGATCACTGTCTGTGTGGAGTCTGCACGTCCTCCCCCTGTGTGCGTGGGTTTCCTCCGGGTGCTCCGGTTTCCTCCCACAGTCCAAAGATGTGCTGTTAGGTGGATTGCCCATGCTAAAATGCCCTTAGAACATAGAACATAGAACAGTACAGCACAGAACAGGCCCTTCGGCCCTCAATGTTGTGCCGAGCCATGATCACCCTACTCAAACCCACGTATCCACCCTATACCCGTAACCCGTAACCCAACAGCCCCCCCTTAACCTTACTTTTATTAGGACACTACGGGCAATTTAGCATGGCCAATCCACCTAACCCGCACATCTTTGGACTGTAGGAGGAAACCGGAGCACCCGGAGGAAACCCACGCAAACAGGGGGAGGACGTGCAGACTCCACACAGACAGTGACCCAGCCGGGAATCGAACCTGGGACCCTGGAGCTGTGAAGCATTTATGCTAACCACCATGCTACCCTGCTGCCCCTTAGTGTCCAAAAAAAGGTTAGGTGGGGTTACTGGGTTACGGGGATAAGGTGGAGGTGTGGGCTTTAGTGGGGTGCTCTTTCCAAGGGCCAGTGCAGACTCAATGGGCCAAATGGCCTCCTTCTGCAGTGTAAATTCTATGAATCTATGACAACGGATAATCCATTCCAAATGTTTAATTTGTCACCAAGAGAATGGCCAGAATGAAATAAAAACATGAATGCCTTACATCTGAAATTTAAAGATGATAAATGTGATATCGAGGGCGGGATTCTCTAATTCCACGGCAGAGTGACCACACCTTCGTAAACGCCATCACGTTTTACGACGGTGTGAACGGGCCGACCCGACGACTAATTTAGGCCCACAAAAGGGGCCAGCACGGCACTGGAGCGGTACACGCCGCTCCAGCTGCTGATCCCGGCGTGAACTGGGCGCCGCGGGAACCGTGCATGCGCGCGTTGGCGCTGGCACCAAAGTGCACATGCATAGTGATGCCGGCGCCAACACGCGCATGCGCAGTGCCTTCCTTCAACACACCGGCCCCGACGCAACATAGCGCAGGACTACAGGGGCCAGCGCGGAAGAAACGAAGCCCCCAGCCAGAGAGGCCGGCCCGCCGATAGGTAGGTCCCGATCGCGGAGTCCCTCCACATCGGAGGCCCCCCCCCCCCCGGGGTCGGACACCCCCTCCCCTGCCACAGGCCGCCCCCCGACCCTTCCACGCCGAGTTCCCGCCGGCTGAGAGCAGGTGTGGACGCGCCGGGGGGACTCAGCGGTTTCACGACGGCCGTTCGCCCCATCCTGGGACGAGAATTGGCCGGCCGGCTGCGTAGAGCAGCCCCCAACTGGCGCCACGCCAATCACGCTTTGCTTAGAATCGCGTGCCGGCAGCATGGCGCGATTCGCGCCAGTCGCGGGGATTCTGCGGCCCGATCCCAGGCTAAGAGAATCCCACCCAGAATTCTCCTGGAGAGGTTTCTGTTATCCTTCCATTCCCCAAGGAAAGGACAAAGTGAATCCTTGAAGTGCCACATGGGGATTGGTAGAGGATGACCACCAAGTACAGCAGCAAACTCTGGAGTTTGGCTGAAGGCTGAATATCGAGCAGAGCTCCAAGGGAAATCTCTCAGCCAACCTGAATGAGCTTATGTTCGAGAATATCACAACACCGGTGTGGCCGCACAGTGGTTAGCCCTGCTGCCTCACAGCACCAGGGCCCGGGTTCAATTCCGGCCTTAGGTGACTGTGTGGAGTTTGCATGTTCTCCCCAGTGTCTATGTGGGTTTCCTCCCACAGTCCATAGATGTGAAGGTTAGGTGGATTGGCCATGCTAAGTTGCCCCTTAGTGTCCAAAAAAGACGTGTTAAGGGCTATTGGGATAGGGGCAGGGGAGTGAGCTTGGTGGAGTGTTTTTCCGAGGGTTGGTGCAGACCCGATAGACTGAATGACCGTATGCATCTCAGAAGGGAGTACAAACCAAATCTATTCTACCTCGGTATCCCAATTATTCAGTGCAGAATCTCCAGACATTTGGAGGCTTCTCACCTTCCAAGCCTCTTAAACCAGAAAATACGGAACTAATCAGACACCTAAACTATGACTGTGGCTATATAGGAATGAGACCAATACCATCAGCACCTCCTACACACAGTCTAAAAAAGGAAACAAGAACAGAAAATGCTGGACAATCGCAGAAGGTCTGACAGCCTCTGTGGAGAAAGAAAGGAGATAATGTTCTGAGTCTGGATGGCTGTTTGTCAAAGCTGGACAGAACTGGAATTGGAGTCAGATATATGCAGTTGTGGGGGTGGGTGGGGCGGTGTGGAGTGGTGGGGCTGGATAGAGGGCCAGCGATGGGTACAGATTTACAAAGATGTTGTGGACAGAAAGACAAAGGGAATGTAAATAAGAATGATTAAGGCTAAGACGGGTGCTGATAATAGAGTAAGAAGTCTCACAGCACCAGGTTAAAGTCCAACATGTGTGTTTCAAACACTAGCTTTCGGAGCACTGCTCCTTCCTCAGGTGAATGAAGAGGTATGTTCCAGAAACATTTATATAGACAAAGTCAAAGATGCCTCATTCACCTGAGGAAGGAGCAGTGCTCCAAAAGCTAGTGTTTGAAACAAACATGTTGGACTTTAACCTGGTGTTGTACGACTTCTTACGGTGCGGATAGTGGCACATAAAGAGATTAGAATGTGTGAATGGCAGGCCAAAGGGGAGCAGTGTGTCGAAGTACAACTAGATTGCCCAAGTGGGGTGGGGTGTTGCGTTCAACAGCTTCAGACTGTGAGCTTTTTCCTCCCCTTCACCCCAGTTTTATTTCTATTAATTTATCTTTATTTCTTCCATTGATTTATTTTCCCTCACCATTGTTCCCCCCCTTCCCCACCCTGCTTGGGCCGCCTGTTTCCTGTTCCTAGTTGGCCTTTACCACACTGCTCACCTTTGATCTGCCATTCACACTTTCTAATTTCTTCACTGGGGGCACCCTTCAGCTGCTCAGAGATCTCTCTCTAAAAAGAATCCGGGCCGAGTATATTAACCCTTAACAGTTCGGTTAAATTTAGGATAAGTTGCAATGATTTAATGGACCAAATGCAAAAAGAGGTCAACCAAACTGAAAAGGAAATAGAGGCTGAGATAAAATCCAAGAAAAAAATGTAAGTGGGAATATTAAAATCAGCTCTACTAGGCTAGGCCACATGCAAAATATAGTCACTGCTGTAACCGCCATGAAACAGAACACAAAAATACATTGACTACAACCAGACAAATGAAATTCCTACAGTGGTCAGCAAAACAAATGTTACCATCTTTTCTACAGAAAATGGAATCATTATACCTTATGGACCAACAACGATTTTCAATGCAAACCCGTTGATGCACGATCAATTGCGCAAACTCAGATTGGGTACAACTGGGGCTTTATTGCAGTCAGATGCGTGACCTCCTGCTGCAGCTGGCGAAATGGCAGATCAATGGAGGACACGCATATTTATACAGCTCCTAGTGGGCGGAGCCAGCCGGCAGGGGCTACTGGCGAACCTGTAGTACAGGTCCTACCTTACATCCCCTAATACAGGTGTACACAGTGGTTCACCACACCCGTGGAATCCTTAATGAATGTGAGGAATTCCTCAGAGACTATTTTCTTCCGATATAAAAAGGAACTGAGAATGGATTCCAAGATAGCCCGCCAAACGAATGCACAATATACTATCCGTCCTGACTGAAGGCTCTCCTTTGGTAGAGGAGGAGGAAGTTAATGTTAGTGTAGACAAGAGGACGGGCTTGAGTAAGAACAACTCAGTAATTCAAAGGAAATTTAAGTCCATCAAGAGGGGGATGTGATGAATATCACACCGACTACAGGATTCAGATTAAAACAAAGAAGCTTTGGTCGGAATCAGGAGTTAAAACTGATACACAGTGTGCTTAATCCAAGCAAAATCACTGGACCACACGTATCTTTTCAGAATCCATTAGACACATTGAAGAAGACATGTATCTCACCCTCAACCTATTCAGTAGCCTCAATAAAAACAAAATAACATACCTAACTTAAAAGGTCCTTGGTTTAACGGAACATAAATCCCTTTGAATTACCTCACTGCAGCTTTAACTATAGCTGAATGAAAGAGTCTAGATAAGAGATAACAGAATAGAACTATTTAAGTGACTTTACGTTCTACTATATATTTTTTGGACACAACAAAATAGAGCCACTCTCAATCATAACTTTCTGTCCAAGTATATATTTAAAACTCTTGATACATCAGAGGTAACGGAATAAAGTCACCCTTAGAATGAACTAGTGACTGAACATATGTTAAAATATTTGACACTCAAACCAACATTAAAAGAAACATGAATCGATTTTGAAAACACGGGACTGCCAATAAGGTGAAGTGAAACTGCAAACATTGCTGCTTCACTATGAGGTCATGATGTGGAGACTCATTCACCTGAAGAAGGAGCCGTGCTCCGAAAGCTCGTGTTTGAAACAAACCTGTTGGACTTTAACCTGGTGTTGTAAGACTTCTTACTGTGCTCACTATGAGGTAACTGCTCATTATTGAGATGAGGAAGGGCAGCACGGTGGCGCAGTGGGTTAGCCCTGCTGCCTCATGGCGCTGAGGTCCCAGGTTCGATCACAGCTCTGGGTCACTGTCCGTGTGGAGTTTGCACATTCTCCCTGTGTTTGCATGGGTTTCGCCCCCACAACCCAAAGATGTGCAGGGTAGGCGGATTGGCCAATTGGAAAAAAGAATTGGGTACTCTAAATTTTTTTAAAAAATTATTGAGATGAGGGACCATCGGACTGTTACAGAAGTAGAAAGAAACATTTATATAAGGAACAGATTCAGAACGGTTCGTTACTCCTTTCCTGCAGTTCTCCAGAAGGCAAGAGAGAGGAGTCAGATTTCTGTTCCCAAACAACTCCTCCCATGTGTCTATTACTCTTTTAGGTAGAGATACTTTCGGATTTCCATGTTTAAATATATCTTTCTCTTAATGAAGATAATCAGTTAACAGATAATAATTTTTTTTTTTAAATTTAGAGTACCCAATTCATGTTTTCCAATTAAGGGCCAATTTAGCGTGGCCAATCCACCTAGCTGGCACATCTTTGGGTTGTGGGGGCGAAACCCACGCAAACACGGGTAGAATGTGCAAACTCCACACGGACAGTAACCCAGAGCCAGGATCGAACCTGGGACCTCGGCGTCGTGAAGCCACAATGCTAACCCACTGCGCCACCGTGCTGCCCGTTAACAGATAATAATGAACTGTTGGCAGCTTTTATTTAAAGACTCTGTAACTCTGTTTTATGTTTCGAAATGTTTATAATAAAACCCCACTAAAATATAAACTGTGAATTTTTATATTGGGCAAGTTTAAAGTCCTAGACACTCTATTAGGATCTCGAAAATGACAAGGGTTCGCGCTGAACAAGTAGATGGTTGAGCTTTGAGTGACCCACCTGAAAAATCTCCCACTGGAGAGTGACTGACATCTGTTTAACTGTTTAAGATCTGGGAGAGTAATCTCTCTCGAGTGGGAGCTGTTCCGCTCTTTACAGGGAAAATAGGGGTGGAATTCTCTGATAATGGGCCTATGTTCACCCGCCCGCGGGAAAACGGGCGCAAATCACTCTGGACTTACCTGGAGAAAGTCCAGAGTGATTGTCTGTTTTGCAGGGGGCCAGCAGGGAGTAGTCCATGCAGCTCTGGCTGCTGATACGGGGCCCTACACTTCTGGCCGGAGGTTCACGCATGCGCGGTCCAGCGCAAATGGCGGACCCACATAGCGGACCGGCCCCAAGATATTGGCCCTCCCCAGATCGCGCGCGCCCGCTAATCGGTGGCCCCTGATCACGAGCCTGGCCATCCTGGCACGTCTTTGGACTGTGGGAGGAAACCGGAGCCCCTGGAAGAAACCCACGCAGACACGGGGAGAACGTGCAGACTCCGCACAGGCCCTCCACCAACTCTTCTTCCACCCTCAGAAACTCCAGTCCTTCCAAAAACTGCCTCATCCCCACCACCCCGGCTGGTGGTTCCGACTCGTACAGCCGACTATAAAATTCCCTGAACACTCCGTTCACCCCGCTGGGTCCAAGACCGTGTTCCCCCCTCTGTCTTTCACCCTTCCAATCCCTCTCGCCATCTCCCGTTTCCTGAGCTGGTGTGCTAACATCCTTCTGGCCTTCTCCCCATACTCATACACCGCCCCTCTCGCCTTCTTCAACTGCCCCATCACCTTCCCTGTAGATAGCAGACTAAACTCCATCTGCAACTGCTGCCGCTCTTTCAACAGTAAGAAGTCTTACAACACCAGGTTAAAGTCCAACAGGTTTGTTTCAAACACGAGCTTTCGGAGCACGGCTCCTTCTTCAGGTGAATGGAAAGGCTTGTTCCAGAAATGTTTATATAGACACAGTCAGAGATGCCCCGGGACTACAGGGGTACAGGACTACAGATCAAAAACCCACTCAAGTCGACTTACAACACAGACTACGCTGAAAGACTCTGCCACCGCACCTCTGTCACACTCCTCAAACACCTCGTACACCAACTCTACAGCAGTCGACGCAACCTGGAAACCAAGAGAGAGGCCATATTCTCAACTTGCGCTCAGGACACAGCAGACCAGCTGCGGAACACCGCCAAACAGATGAGACAGCAATACTATGCCACCTACATGCACACCAAGAACAGGAAGCTTGAGAAACTTGGCATCACCACCAGCAGCAATCAAGCTTCTCCCGGTACAACAGTCGAAAACAATACAGGGAAATCCATTGTCAACTTGTCAGACTACACCCTTCAACCAGACAAAATCGAAGTCCTCAGCAGAGGGCTCAATTTCTGCACCACCACCAAAATGGACCCCATCAGTCTCGCGGCAGATACGGAGGAATTCATCAGGCGAATGAGGCTCCGGGAATTCTTCCACAGACCCCAAGAGGCCGACAGCGAACCCAGGGACACGACCAATGAACCGGAACAGCAGACCGCGAGATCTGCAGTGCAGCAACCGAAAAGGAAAGAGTCAAATTGGACCCCTCCGGAAGGCAGCTGCCCTAGACTCGACATGTATGCTCAAGCCGTCAGAAGTCGTGTCAATGCCAGATTCATCACTCGCAATCACAAGGCAGCCTCAAACGTCACCCAAGCACAACGCAACGCCATCCGCACTCTCAAGACCAACCGCAACATCGTCATCAAACCAGCAGACAAAGGAGGGGCCACCGTCATACTGAACAGAACAGACTACTGCAAAGAAGTATACCGACAACTCGACAACCAGGAACACTACAGGCAGTTACCCGCAGATCCAACCAAGGAACACATCCGCCAACTCAGCAGACTGATCAAGACCTTAGATCCAGACCTTCAGAACACCCTACGTGCTCTCATCCCACGTAATCCCCGCATTGGAGATCTCTACTGCCTCCCGAAAATACACAAGGCCAACACACCAGGCCGTCCTATCGTTTCAGGCAATGGGACCCTGTGTGAGAACCTCTCTGGCCACATCGAGGGCATCTTGAAACCCATCGTACAAGGTACACCCAGCTTCTGTCGCGACACGACGGACTTCCTACAGAAACTCAGCACCCATGGACCAGTTGAACCAGGAACATTCCTCGTCACAATGGATGTCTCGGCACTCTACACCAGCATCCCCCATGACGACGGCATTGCTGCAACAGCCTCAGTCCTCAACACCGACAACTGCCAATCTCCAGACGCAATTCTGCAACTCATCCGTTTCATTCTAGACCACAACGTCTTCACCTTCGACAACAAATTCTTCATCCAGACGCACGGAACAGCCATGGGGACCAAATTTGCACCTCAATATGCCAACATCTTCATGCACAAGTTTGAACAGGACTTCCTCACCACACAGGACTTTCAACCGATGCTATACACCAGATACATCGATGACATTTTTTTCCTTTGGACCCACGGCGAGACATCACTGAAACGACTACACGATGACATCAATAAGTTCCATCCCACCATCAAACTCACCATGGACTATTCTCCAAATTCAGTTCCATTCTTGGACACACTCGTCTCCATCAAGGACGGTCACCTCAGCACCTCGGTTTACCGCAAGCCCACAGATAATCTCACGATGCTCCACTTCTCCAGCTTTCACCCGAAACACATTAAAGAAGCCATCCCCTATGGACAAGCCCTCCGTATATACAGGATCTGCTCAGACAAGGAGGAGCGCAACAGACACCTACAGATGCTGAAAGATGCCCTCGTACGAACGGGATATGGCGCTCGACTCATTGATCGACAGTTCCACCGCGCCACAGCAAAAAACCGCACCGACCTCCTCAGAAGACAAACACGGGACACCACTGACAGAGTACCCTTCGTCGTCCAGTACTTTCCTGGGGCGGAGAAACTACGACATCTTCTTCGCAGCCTCCAACACATCATCAGCGAGGATGGACATCTTGCCAAGGTCATCCCCACACCCCCACTACTGGCCTTCAAACAACCGCGCAACCTCAAACAAACCATTGTTTGCAGCAAATTACCCAGCCTTCAGAACAGCAACCACAACACCACAAAACCCTGCCAGGGTAATCTCTGCAAGACATGCCAGATCATCGACATGGACACCACCATTACACGTGGAAACACCACCCACCAGGTACGCGGCGCATACTCGTGCGACTCGACCAATGTAGTCTACCTCATACGCTGCAGGAAAGGATGTCCCGAAGCGTGGTACATTGGCGAGACCATGCAGACACTGCGACAACGAATAAACGGGCATCGTGCGACTATCAACAGGCAGGACTGTTCCCTTCCAGTTGGGGAACACTTCAGCAGTCAAGGACATTCAGCCTCTGATCTCCGGGTCAGCATTCTACAAGGAGGCCTTCAGGAGACGCGACAACGCAAAATTGCTGAGCAAAAACTTATAGCTAAGTTCCGCACGCATGAATGCGGACTCAACCGGGATCTGGGATTCATGTCGCATTACATTCGGCCCCCACCAACAAGCCTGGACTTGCAGAGGCCTACCGACTGAACTGGCTTGGGACAATTCACACCTCTTTAACCTGGAGTTACCTCTCTCTCTGCATCTTTGATGATTTGATTGCCTGCAGGTGCTCACATTCCGGGGCATCTCTGACTGTGTCTATATAAACATTTCTGGAACAAGCCTTTCCATTCACCTGAAGAAGGAGCCGTGCTCCGAAAGCTCGTGTTTGAAACAAACCTGTTGGACTTTAACCTGGTGTTGTAAGACTTCTTACTGTGCTCACCCCAGTCCAACACCGGCATCTCCACATCATGGCTCTTTCAACAGTCTTGTTTCTGGGGCCTACGAATACCTCCTGCCTACCTAGAGAATCTCCCTAATCACTCTGTCCATCTCCACCCGCTGAACTTTCTCCCTGTGTGCCCGTATCAAAATAAACTCCCCCTCACCACTACCTTCAACGCCTCCCAACCCGTTGCTGCCGACGCTTCCCCCGTGTCATTTATCTCCACATAGTTCTGGATGGCCTCCCTTACCCGCCCACACACCTCCTCATCCACTAGCAGTCCTACATCCAATCTCCAGTGCGGGCACTGGCCCCCCTCCATGCTCACCCATACATTCACCCAGTGCGGGGCACGGTCTGACACTACAATCACTGAGTACTCGGTGTCTACCACCCCTGCCAGGAAAACTCTATCCAAAACGAAAAAGTCGACCCGGGAGAACACTTTGCGGACATGGGAGAAAAAATAAAACTCCTTCGATCTCGGCCGTCCCTTTGCAGCAGCTGGCACCCTCCCTGTCTTTGAACACAACTAATCCAGCTTTGGATCTATAACCGTATTAAAGTAGTCGTCCCCCCCCCCCCCCCATAATCAGCCGATGTGAGTCCAGATCAGGAATCTTCCCCAACCCCCGCCTCATGAACTCCGCGTGGTCCCAATTTGGTGCATAAATGTTCACCAGTACCACCGGCATCCCCTCCAACTTCCTATCGTAAATGGCCCCCCGAGTCCGCCACTATACTTCCCACTTTAAATGACATCCGCTTATTAATCAAAATCACTACCCCCCCTAATTTTAGAGTCTCGCCCCGAATGAAATACCTGCCCAACTCACCCCTTCCTTATCCTAGTCTGATCCTCCACCCTCAGGTGTGTCTCTTGTAGCATTGTCACGTCCGCCTTTAAACTCTTCAGATGTGCGAACCCTCTTGACCGGCCCATTCATCCCTCTCACATTCCAGGTCGCCATTTGTCAATACTTCCCCTGTCAGTAGGTCTATACCCCCCTCCCTCTCCCTCCTCCCCCCCCCCCAAGCCCTAACAAAATAACAACTCAAGCCCCATCAGCAAACTTATCACCTGCTCGCCCCCCCCCCCCCCCCACTGTGATTCCGTGAGCTAGCCCACCCAGCTAACTTGATAGCCCCAACCCATGGCACCTAGCATCCTACCCCCACTGATCTCCAACCCCCCCCCCACTCGAGCATACATTACAATCCCCAACAAACACAAAGAAGAAAAATTCCACCCACCATCCCCCATTAAGAACAACGTTAACCCGCAAACAAAACTGAGCAATGGCTCCAAACTTAGTGCAAAACGATACATACAAAACCAGAAGAAGTTCTAAAACACAACAACTTGCACCCAAGTTCAATGCCCTCCATCTCCTGCCAGTCCCTTGTCCCTGATAATCTTCATCTGGTGATCCAAAGTAAAGTTCTTGGCCCTCGCAAGTGACCCACACAAGTTGGGTTCAGCATGCCGAACTTCACCCCCTTCTTAAAGAGGGCCGATTTCGCCTTATTGAAACTTGCCCTTCTTTTGGCCAGCTCCGCATCCAGGTCCTGGTAGACATGCAGCTCGCTGCCTTCCCCTATGCAGCGCCTCGTCTGCCTGGCCCATCTTAAGATCTGTTCCTTGTCCAGGAACCGGTGCATTCGTACCAACATCGCCCGAGGCGGCTCGTTCCTCTGCTGCTTCCTCATAAGCACACTGAAATGAAATGAAATGAAAATCGCTTATTCACGAGTAGGCTTCAATGAAGTTACTGTGAAAAGCCCCTAGTCGCCACGTTCCGGCGCCTGTCCGGGGAGGCTGGTACGGGAATCGAACCGTGCTACTGGCCTGCTTGGTCTGCTTTCAAAGCCAGCGATTTAGCCCAGTGAGCTAAACACTGTGCGCCCTGTCCACATTCAAGGGCCGAGCAAACGCCCCTTCTCCTCGCAACTTCTCAAACATACATGCCACATATGCACCTGCGTCCGTTCCCTCGCTGCCCCCCGGCAGGCCACAATCCTCAGATTCTGTCTACTCAATCTGTTCTCCAGATCCTCCACTTTATCCAGCAGCCTCTTCTGATGGTCCCTCATCAGCCCCATCTCCGCCGCCATCGCGGCGAACTGGTCATCGTGCTCAGCCACTGTCATAATATACACATCAGTATATGATGGTGCAGACACACACACTGATTGACACACAGCAAGACCAATCAACACACACAACACAGCAGCCAATCACCAGTTAGGGCACGGTCACTATAAAGCCAGAGGGCACTAGTTTTCCCGCTCATTCGGGATGCAGCCTCTGAGACAGACAGAGCCCGCAGTCAGTAGCACAAACATCTACCATGTGCTAGCAGTGTAGGCTGGTCAGGTTAGGCATAGATCTTCAATCAGTCTAACATAGTGTCGACCCACAGTGAAAGTATGTTTAACAGCTCTTAGTTAAATAAAATAGAGCTGTACTCCTACAAGTGTTGGTAGCCTGTCTATGTTACTGCTAAGGTAAACGCAGTCTCCACAGATCCAGAGTACCCAACACATCATGGTATCAGTACGTGATGTTAGAGTTTAATAAACCTACCTTCAAGTGATCTGCCTTCGACCAGCAATCAGCCATCCGGTAGTATGGACAGCGTCCGCCCCCACTGCCACTCCGCATCACCGGTAACCTCGGTGCCAACTGGAAAATCTTTAAACAATGATTTCAGCTATACATAGAACATAGAACATAGAACGATACAGCGCAGTACAGGCCCTTCGGCCCTCGATGTTGCACCGACATGGAAAAAATCTAAAGGCCATCTAACCTACACTATGCCCTTATCATCCATATGCTTATCCAATAAACTTTTAAATGCCCTCAATGTTGGCGAGTTCACTACTGTTGCAGGTAGGGCATTCCACGGCCTCACCACTCTTTGCGTAAAAAACCCACCTCTGACCTCTTTCCTATAACTATTACCCCTCAATTTAAGGCTATGTCCCCTCGTGCTAGCCACCTCCATCCGCGGGAGAAGGCTCTCGCTGTCCACCCTATCTAACCCTCTGATCATTTTGTATGCCTCTATTAAGTCACCTCTTAACCTTCTTCTCTCTAACGAAAACAACCTCAAGTCCATCAGCCTTTCCTCATAAGATTTTCCCTCCATACCAGGCAACATCCTGGTAAATCTCCTCTGCACCCGTTCCAAAGCTTCCACGTCCTTCCTATAATGAGGCGACCAGAACTGTATGCAATACTCCAAATGCGGCCGTACTAGAGTTTTGTACAACTGCAACATGACCTCATGGCTCCGGAACTCAATCCCTCTACCAATAAAGGCCAACACACCATAGGCCTTCTTCACAACCCTATCAACCTGGGTGGCAACTTTCAGGGATCTATGTACATGGACACCGAGATCCCTCTGCTCATCCACACTATCAAGAATTTTACCATTAGCCAAATATTCCGCATTCCTGTTATTCTTTCCAAAGTGAATCACCTCACACTTCTCCACATTAAACTCCATTTGCCACCTCTCAGCCCAGCTCTGCAGCTTATCTATGTCCCTCTGTAACCTGCAACATCCTTCCGCACTGTCTACAACTCCACCGACTTTAGTGTCGTCTGCAAATTTACTCACCCATCCTTCTGCGCCCTCCTCTAGGTCATTTATAAAAATGACAAACAGCAACGGCCCCAGAACAGATCCTTGTGGTACGCCACTCATAACTGAACTCCATTCTGAACATTTCCCATGAACTACCACTCTCTGTCTTCATTCAACTAGCCAATTTCTGATCCACATCTCTAAATCACCCTCAATCCCCAGCCTCCGTATTTTCTGCAATAGCCGACCGTGGGGAACCTTATCAAACGCTTTACTGAAATCCATATACACCACATCAACTGCTCTACCCTCGTCTACCTGTTCAGTCACCTTCTCAAAGAACTCGATAAGGTTTGTGAGGCATGACCTACCCTTCACAAAACCATGCTGACTGTCCCTAATCATATTATTCCTATCTAGATGATTATAAATCGTATCTTTTATAATCCTCTCCAAGACTTTACCCACCACAGACGTTAGGCTCACCGGCCTATAGTTACCGGGGTTATCTCTACTCCCCTTCTTGAACAAAGGGACCACATTTGCTATCCTCCAGTCCTCTGGCACTATTCCTGTAGCCAATGATGACCTAAAAATCAAAGCCAAAGGCTCAGCAATCTCTTCCCTGGCTTCCCAGAGAATCCTAGGATAAATCCCATCCGGCCCCGGGGACTTATCTATTTTCACCTTGTCCAGAATTGCCAACACTTCTTCCCTACGCACCTCAATGCCATCTATTCTAATAGCCTGGGTCTCAGCATTCTCCTCCACAATATTATCTTTTTCTTGAGTGAATACTGACGAAAAGTATTCATTTAGTATCTCGCTTATCTCCTCAGCCTCCACACACAACTTCCCACCACTGTCCTTGACTGGCCCTACTCTTACCCTAGTCATTCTTTTATTCCTGACATACCTATAGAAAGCTTTTGGGTTTTCCTTGATCCTACCTACCAAAGACTTCTCATGTCCCCTCCTTGCTCGTCTCAGCTCTCTCTTTAGATCCTTCCTCGCTTCCTTGTAACTATCAAGCGCCCCAACTGAAACTTCACGCCTCATCTTCACATAGGCCTCCTTCTTCCTCTTAACAAGAGATTCCACTTCTTTGGTAAACCACGGTTCCCTCGCTCGACCCCTTCCTCCCTGCCTGACTGGTACGTACTTATCAAGAACATGCAATAGCTGTCCCTTGAACAAGCTCCACATATCCAGTGTGCCCAACCCTTGCAGCCTACTTCTCCAACCAACACATCCTAAGTCATGTCTAATGGCATCATAATTGCCCTTCCCCCAGCTATAACTCTTGCCCTGCGGGGTATACTTATCCCTTTCCATCACTAACGTAAAGGTCACCGAATTGTGGTCACTGTTTCCAAAGTGCTCACCTACCTCCAGATCTAACACCTGGCCTGGTTCATTACCCAAAACCAAATCCAATGTGGCCTCGCCTCTTGTTGGCCTGTCAACATATTGTGTCAGGAAACCCTCCTGCACACATTGTACAAAGAATGACCCATCTAATGTACTCGAACTATATCTTTTCCTGTCAATATTTGGAAAGTTAAAGTCTCCCATAACAACTACCCTGTTACTTTCGCTCTTTTCCAGAATCATCTTCGCCATCCTTTCCTCTACATCCCTAGAACTATTAGGTGGCCTATAGAAAACTCCCAACAGGGTGACCTCTCCTTTCCTGTTTCTAACCTCAGCCCATACTACCTCAGAAGAAGAGTCCCCATCTAGCATCCTTTCCGCCACCGTAATACTGTCCTTGACTAGCAGCGCCACACCTCCCCCTCTTTTGCCCCCTTCTCTGAGCTTACTAAAACACCTAAACCCCGGAACCTGCAACAACCATTCCTGTCCCTGCTCTATCCATGTCTCTGAAATGGCCACAACATCGAAGTCCCAGGTACCAACCCATGCTGCCAGTTCCCCTACCTTATTTCGTATACTCCTGGCATTGAAGTAGACACACTTCAAACCACCTACCTGAACACTGGCACCCTCCTGCGAAGTCAAATCTGTGCTCCTGACCTTTATACTCTCAATCTCCCGTACCCCAAAACTACAATCCAGGTTCCCATGCCCCTGCTGAATTAGTTTAAACCCCCCCCAAAGAGCACTAACAAATCTCCCCCCCAGGATATTGGTGCCCCTCAGGTTCAGATGTAGACCATCCTGTCTATAGAGGTCCCACCTTCCCCAGAAAGAGCCCCAGTTATCCAGAAATCTGAATCCCTCCCGCCTGCACCATCCCTGTAGCCACGTGTTTAATTGCTCTCTCTCCCTATTCCTCATCTCACTATCACGTGGCACGGGCAACAACCCAGAGATAACAACTCTGTTTGTTCTCGCTCTGAGCTTCCATCCTAGCTCCCTAAAGGCCTGCCTGACATCCTTGGACTTGACATCGGTTAGTGGCGTGTTCATGCAGAACCCAGGTCTCGATGGCAATCGCAAGGGTGAGCTGTTTAACTTTGAGGAGTTGTTGGCGTAGGGGGTCTGACTGAACACCAAAAACGATCGGGTCACGGATCATCGAATCGGAGGTGGAGCCGTAATTGCAGGACTGCGCAAGGATGTGAAGGTGGGTGAGGAAAGATTGAAAAGGTTTATCCTTACCCTGGAGACGCTGTTGAAAGACGTAGCACTCAAAACTTTCATTTACCTCGATGTCACAGTGACTGTCGAATTTGAGCAGGACTGTCTTGAACTTGGACTTGTCTTCACCTTCAGCGAATGTGAGAGAGTTGAAGATATGGATGGCGTGACCTCGAAAGCCTCCATGTCAAGCCTACCATCCTGCCATCAGCCTGCCAGCTTCTGGACTATAATGGCAATGCCATTGCTGCCAGTGGCTCTTGCCAACTTGTAGTGTTGCACCGTTCATTAAAGGCTACCCTGCCATTCGAAATAGAGGGATCCACTAAAGCCTCCCTGCTCGGTGCTCAGGCGTGCAAACTCCTAAACCTGGTCCAAAGGGTTCACTCCCTGTCACCCGCTGACGCTTCCGCATCTCAGGACGGTGACTTGGACACAGCTGAACGCCATCATCACCCGATATCACGGTGTATTCGAGGGCATGGGCACACTCCCATACACTTATAAAATCTTGTTAAAACCAAATGCCACGCCTGTGGTGCACGCACCTCGCAGGGTCCCAGCACCCCTCAAGGACCGCCTCAAGCAGCAGCTGCAGGACCTCCAGGACCAAGGCGTAATATCTAAAGTTACAGAACCGACTGGGTCAGCTCTATGGTGTGCGTGAAAAAACACATCCGGCGAATTACGAATATGCATTGATCCCAAGGACCTCAACCGCAATATTATGAGAGAACACTATCCCATTCCAAAGCCTGAAGAACGAACTCGCCTGCGAGATGGCTCGCTCCAAATTTTTCACCAAGCTAAACGCATCCAAGGGGTTCTGGCAGATCCAACTCGACGCATCCAGTCGGAAACTCTGCACCTTTAATACCCCTTTTGGCCGGTATTGTTACAACCGGATGCCGTTTGGCATCATCTCAGCATCGGAAGTGTTCCACAGAATTATGGAATTATAGATGGAGGGCATCTAAGGGGTTTGCGTATATGTGGACGACATAATCGTCTGATCTACCACCCCACAGCAGCACATTGATCGCCTCCAACGCGTCTTCCGGCGAATCCATGAGCATGGCCTCCACCTCAACAGGGCCAAATGCTCCTTTGGTCAAACAGAAATTAAATTCCTCGGAGACCACATTTCAC
This sequence comes from Scyliorhinus canicula, assembly GCF_902713615.1. Taxonomy (NCBI): domain Eukaryota; kingdom Metazoa; phylum Chordata; class Chondrichthyes; order Carcharhiniformes; family Scyliorhinidae; genus Scyliorhinus; species Scyliorhinus canicula. The sequence goes on from NC_052161.1 coordinate 84,787,756, forward strand.
AGTTTGGCGTGCAGCCAGATGCTGACAAGGTATCGGCCATTAATGCCATGAAGACACCGGAGGACAAGAAGGTGGTCCTCCGCTTCCTGGGCATGGTCAACTTCCTGGGGAAGTTCATCCCTAACCTCGCCTCCCACACCACGGCTCTCAGGAGCCTGGTCAAGAAGACAAACGAGTTCCAATGGCTCCCCGCCCACGAACAGGAATGGCGAGAACTCAGGGCGAAGCTGACCAAGGCCCCGGTGTTGGCATTTTTCGATCCGGCCAAAGAAACAAAGATCTCCACGGATGCCAGTCAGTCCGGCATTGGAGCAGTGCTCCTTCAACGTGATGAGGCCTCATCATGGGCTCCTGTCGCATATGTGTCACGTGCAATGATGCCCACCGAACAGCGCTATGCGCAAATTGAAAAAGAGTGCCTGGGCCTTCTTACGGAGTAGTCAAATTCCATGACTATGTCTATGGGCTCCCAAAGTTCACAGTCGAGACAGACCACAGATCAACATCATTCAAAAAGACCTTAACGACATGGCGCCGCACCTGCAGCGCATTCTCCTTAAACTCACGCGGTACGACTTCGAACTCGTCTACACCCTGGGTAAGGAGCTCATCGTCGCCGATGCACTGTCCTGATCTGTTACCACACCCTGCGACCCGTCGGGCTTCGTGTGCCAAATTGATGCTCAGGTGGCATTCGCCGCATCCAATCTGCCCACCACGGATGAACGACTCATCCAGATTCGTCGTGAGACGGTCAACGATCCCCTGCTCCAATGTGCCATGCGCCACCTGACAGACGGGTGGCTCAAGGGCCAATGCCCACAATTCTACAACATTAAAGATGGCCTGGCGGTGGTAGATGGAATTCTACTAAAGTTGGACAGGATCGTCATTCCGCACAGCATGCGGGACCTCGTCCTTGAGCAGCTCCATGAGGGTCACCTGGGAGTGGAGAACTGCTGCTGACGGGCCCGTGAGGCAGTGTACTGGCCTGGCATCAACCAGGACATTGCCAACGCCGTTCTCAACTGCCCGACATGCCAGCGATTCCAGCCGGCTCAGCCAAGGGAGACCTTGCAGCCCCATGAGCTGGTGTCATCCCCCTGGACCAAGGTGGGCATCGACCTGTTCCATGCACTAGGCTGGGACTACGTCCTCATAGTGGACTATTTCTCCAACTACCCGGAGGTAGTTAGGCCACACGACCTCACATCAACAGTGGTCATCCGTGTGTGCAAGGAAACCTTTGCTCGTCATGGCATCCCGCTCACGGTCATGTCCGACAATGGCCCGTGTTTTGCCAGTCAGGAGTGGGCCAATTTTGCCAAACGATATAACTTCACGCATGTCACATCCAGTCCCCATTACCCCCAGTCCAATGGCAAAGCTGAGAAGGGGGTGCACATTGTCAAACGATTCTTGTGCAAGGCGGGATCCGACTTTTACCTCGCCCTGCTTGCTTACAGGTCAGCTCCATTGTCCTCTGGCCTGTCACCGGCTCAATTGTTGATGAACCGCACGTTGCGAACAACGGTGCCGGCCATTCATGTCCCGGACTTGGACAACCTTCCGGTCCTTCGTCGAATGCAGTTGTCTCGGGCCCAACACAAGTCGGCGTACGACGCCCGTGCCACGGATCTCCCTGCTCTGGCTCCTGATGACAAGGTTCTTGTCTAACGTCCCGAAGGGGGTTGGTCCGCCGCCGCTGTGGTACTCAGACAAATGGCCCCCAGGTCATTTTTGGTTCGTCTACAAGACGGCTCGCTTCTTCACCGAATAGGCGGGCACTACGACTCCTTCCTCGCTCGCCGCCAGATCGTCATGTCCTGCCTCGCCCTCACAACGAGCCCGTCACGGAGTTTGCAGATCTCCCTTTCGCTCTGCCACCCACTGAGACTGACACAGTCCCGCCCATTCCAGAACAGGCGGCCCCTGACCCACCCTTGAGGCGGTCAACCAGAATTCGTCGCCCACCACAGAGACTGAATTTATGAACTGCCTAAATTCATGGACTCTTTGAACTCATGAGCTGATTGTTTCGATACCCTGTTCATTAACTCACTGGTTTGTACATACTGTTATTCTAGTTATGCTTTGTGTTACATACTGTCCATCTGCACTAGACACCATCCTAGTTTCTGTATGTAGTCCTGTAAATATGCTCACATATGCCCCACATAGTTAGGAACATTCACATACTACATTATCTATTGCCACGAACACACATTTTTAAAAAAAAGGGAGGATGTCATAATATACACACAAGTATATGATGGTGCAGAGACACACACTGACTGACACACTGCAAGACCAATCAACACACACAACACAGCAGCCTATCACCAGTTGGGGCATGCTCACTATAAAGCCAGAGGGCACTAGTTTTCCCGCTCATTCGGGATGCAGCCTCTGAGACAGACAGAGCCCGCAGTCAGTAGCGCAAACATCCACCATGTGCTAGCAGTATAGGCTGGTCAGCTTGGACATAGGTCTTCAGCCAATCTAACATAACAGGGGCTGGTTTAGCTCACTGGGCTAAATTGCTGGCTTTTAAAGCAGGCCAGCAGCACAGTTCAATTCCCGTACCAGCCTCCCCGGACAGGCGCCGGAATGTGGCGACTAGGGGCTTTTCACAGTAACTTCATTGAAGCCTACTTGTGACAGTAAGCGGTTTTCATTTTCATTTCATAGTGTCGACCCACAGTGCAAGTATGTTTAACAGCTCTTAGTTAAATAAAATAGAGTTGTACTTCTACAAGTGTTGGTAGCCTATCTATGTTAAGGTAAGGTAAGGTAAACGCAGTCTCCACAGATCCAGAGTACCCAACACATCAGCCACCACCTCGTCCACCTTCTGGATTGCTTGGCCCTGGGTTTCCAGTCCCTGCTCCATGCGATCAATCCCCGCCTTTATCAGATCCACCACCCTGGCCAGGTCTCCCAGATATTCCTTCCTCTACTGAGCAAATTTCTCATGGAGAAAGGCCACAAGTTTCTCCATCGACCACTGGGCCGGCAGCACCGAACCCTGAGCTTCCGCCATATTCCCCTGTGTCACAGGCTCCACACCAATTTTCGACAAACGATCTCTTCTTTTTAGACCACTTCTGGTCCACGATTCCATACACCGATGGGGTACTCTGTTCTTCCACCTCTCCTGCACTTTATAGCACGGTAGCATTGTGGATAGCATAATCGCTTCACAGCTCCAGGGTCCCAGGTTCGATTCCGGCTTGGCTCACTGTCTGTGTGGAGTCTGCACATCCTCCCCGTGTGCGCGTGGGTTTCCTCCGGATGCTCCGGTTTCCTCCCACAGTCCAAAGATGTGCAGGTTAGGTGGATTGGCCATGATAAATTGCCCTTAGTGTCCAAAATTGCCCTTAGTGTTGGGTGGGGTTACTGGGTTATGGGGATCGGGTGGAGGTGTTAACCTTGGGTAGGGTGCTCTTTCCAGGAGCCGGTACAGACTCGATGGGCCGAATGGCCTCCTTCTGTACTGTAAATTCTATGAAATTTCTATGAAATACCATCACTCAGCTCTGCCATTAGCCGGGGAAAAGGTCCAAAATGTCCACCATGGAGCAGGAGCCACCAAATGTGTGACCACTCACTCCATGTTCACCTCCGGAGGTCAAGAGCGTCCCACTCAAGCCCTCACCTCCACCCCATCCCCGTAACCCAGTAACCCCTCCTAACCTTTTTGGACACTAAGGGCAATTTAGCATGGCTAATGCACCTAACCTATATATCTTTGGACTGTGGGAGGAAACCGGAGCATCCGGAGGAAATCCACGCACACACGGGGAGAATATGCTGATCCGGCACAGACAGTGACCCAAGCCAGGAATCGAACCTGCGACCCCAGAGCTGTGAAGAAACAGAGCAAAACACTGTGCTACCGTGCCGCCCTGTGGAACACGCTCCCACAGCGAGTGGGGAGGAAAGTGGAACTCATTCCCACAGGGAGTTGGGGTGAAAAATGTGGAAGTCGCCCCCAAAGGGAGTGGGGTGGGAGAATGTGGAACTCAATCCCTCAAGTAGTTGGGAGGAATGTGAACCTGATATCCACGTGGAACGGGGGGGAAATGTGGATCTCGCTCCCACAGAGAGTGGGTGGGAATGTGGATCTCGCTCCCACAGAGAGTGGGTGGGAATGTGGAACTCGCTCCCACAGAGAGTGGGTGGGAATGTGGAACTCGCTCCCACAGAGAGTGGGTGGGAATGTGGATCTCGCTCCCACAGAGAGTGGGTGGGAATGTGGAACTCGCTCCCACAGAGAGTGGGCGGGAATGTGGAACTCGCTCCCACAGAGAGTGGGTGGGAATGTGGATCTGGCTCCCACAGAGAGTGGGCGGGAATGTGGAACTCGCTCCCACAGAGAGTGGGCGGGAATGTGGAGCTCGCTCCCACAGAGAGTGGGTGGGAATGTGGAACTCGCTCCCACAGAGAGTGGGTGGGAATGTGGATCTCGCTCCCACAGAGAGTGGGTGGGAATGTGGAACTCGCTCCCACAGAGAGTGGGTGGGAATGTGGATCTCGCTCCCACAGAGAGTGGGTGGGAATGTGGAACTCGCTCCCACAGAGAGTGGGTGGGAATGTGGAACTCGCTCCCACAGAGAGTGGGTGGGAATGTGGATCTCGCTCCCACAGAGAGTGGGTGGGAATGTGGAACTCGCTCCCACAGAGAGTGGGCGGGAATGTGGAACTCGCTCCTACAGAGAGTGGGTGGGAATGTGGAACTCGCTCCTACAGAGAGTGGGTGGGAATGTGGATTTCGCTCCCACAGGGAGTGGGGAGAACGTGGATTTCGCTGCCATGGGGAGAGGGGAGAATGTGGATTTTGCTGCCACAGGGAGTGGGGAGAATGTGGATTTCGCTCCCACGGGGAGTGGGGAGAATGTGGATTTCGCTCCCACGGGGAGTGGGGAGAATGTGGATTTTGCTGCCACAGGGAGTGGGGAGAATGTGGATTTCACTCCCATGGGGAGTGGGGAGAATGTGGATTTCACTCCCACGGGGAGTGGGGAAAATGTGGATTTCACTCTCACGGGGAGTGGGGAGAATGTGGATTTTGCTCCCACGGGGAGTGGGGAGAATGTGGATTTTGCTGCCACAGGGAGTGGGGAGAATGTGGATTTCACTCCCACGGGGAGTGGGGAGAATGTGGATTTTGCTCCCATGGGGAGTGGGGAGAATGTGGATTTCGCTCCCACGGGGAGTGGGGAGAATGTGGATTTCGCTCCCACGGGGAGTGGGGAGAATGTGGATTTCGCTCCCACGGGGAGTGGAGAGAATGTGGATTTCGCTGCCACGGGGAGTGGGGAGAATGTGGATTTCGCTGCCACGGGGAGTGGGGAGAATGTGGATTTCGCTCCCACGGGGAGTGGGGAGAATGTGGATTTTGCTCCCACGGGGAGTGGGGAGAATGTGGATTTTGCTCCCACGGGGCGTGGGGAGAATGTGGATTTCTCTCCCATGGGAAGTGGGGAGAATGTGGATTTCACTCCCACAGAGAGCGTGGATGGAAATTGTGAGCTCACTCCCACAGGGATTGGGGGGAATGTGGAATTCCCTTCCACAGAGTGGGGGGAAATGTGGATCTCGCTCCCACAGGGATTGAGGGTGATTCAGGGGGACAGGGTAAACTGAATGAAGACAGAAGTGAGACAGGAACAGAAGGAATGTTGATGGGAGGGATGTCAGAGGTGAGGAGGGTGTGGGAGCTGGTTGGTCTGCTTTGTAAACACTGACATTTATCTGCTGGGCGTGTGTACCATTACTGTGCCACTTAATATGGGGAGGGGGCCTGCAGTGACTCACAGAACAATACCACAGTGAAAGGTGAGATAAGGGACGACCCGTCACTGACCCTGTGATCCACCCAACTACACCTCTCTATGAACCCTCGCTGCTGTGCAGAACTCTCCAGGGGGAGGAGTGAGAGCTGGGAGGGAGACAGAGAGAGAGATACAGAGATACACAGAGATACAGAGGGAGAGAGACAGAGAGAGAGAGAGAGACAGGGTGAGAGAAAGACAGAGCGAGAGACAGAGAGAGACAGAGGGAGAGAGACAGGGAAAGAGAGAGGGAGAGACAGACACGGAGAGAGACACAGAGAGAGAGACAGAGGGAGAGAGACAGGAGAGAGTGACAGGGAGAGAGAGAGTCAGAGACAGAGGGAGAGAGGCGGAGAGAGAGGGAGAGACAGGCAGTGGGAGAGACACAGAGAGAGACAGACAGAGTGACAAAGAGAGAGTGAGACAGAGACAGAGAAACACACAGAGAGCGACAGAGACAGAGGGAGAGAGACAGGAGAGAGTGACAGGGAGAGAGAGAGAGACAGAGCGAGAGACAGACAGAGACAGAGGGAGAGAGACGGAGAGAGGGAGAGACAGAGAGACAGAAGTGAGACAGGAACAGAGAGAGACAGACAGAGTGACAAAGAGAGAGTGAGACAGAGACAAAGAGAAACACACAGAGAGCGACAGAGACAGAGGGAGAGAAACAGGAGAGAGAGGCAGGGAGAGACAGAGACTAAGAGATTCAGAGAGAGGGAGAGAGCCAGAGAGAGAGACAAAGACAGAGAGCGAGACAGACAGAGGGAGAGAGACAGGGAGAGACAGAGCGAGAGATAGAGAGAGACAAAGACAGAGAGAGAGACAGACAGAGGGAGAGAGACAGAGGGAGAGAGACAGGGAGAGAGACAGAGATAGAGCGAGAAACAGAGAGAGAGACAGAGAGAGTCCAAAGACATGCAGGTTAGGTGGATTGGCCATGCTAAATTGCTCTTAGTGACCAAAAAGATTAGAAGGGGTAATTGGGTTATGGGGATAGGGTGGAAGTGAGGGCTTAAGTGGGTCGGTGCAGACTCAATGGGCCGAATGGCCTCCTTCTGCACTGTATGTTCTATGAGAGACAGGGAGAGTGAGACTGAGAGATGCAGTGAGAGACAGAGAGAGAGGGAGAAAGAAACAGAGAGCGCAGGGACAGAGAGAGAGTCAGCAAGGGAGACAGAGAGAGAGAGCAACGAAGAGAGACACAGAAACAACAAGAAAAAAATAGTGAAAGAGAGCTTGAGAGATGGAGAGAGAGAGTGAGAGAGACCAAGGGAACGAGACAGAGATAGAGTGAGAGACAGGGAGATGGAGAGACACACAGAGAGAGCGACAGAGACAGAGGGAGAGAGAGGGAGAGACAGACAGAGAGAGAGACAGACAGAGAGACAAAGAGAGAGTGAGACAGAGACAGAGAAACAGAGAGAGAGAGAAACAGAGAGAGAGAGAGACAGAGGGAGGGAGAAACAGAGACAGAGAGAGCGTCAGAGAGGGAGACAGAGAGAGTCAGGGAAAGAGACAGAGACTGAGAGATTCAGAGAGAGGGAGAGAGCCAGAGAGAGAGACAAAGACACAGAGAGAGCGAGACAGACAGAGGGAGAGAGACAGGGGAAGAGAGAGAGAGACAGAGCAAGAGACAGAGAGAGAGGCAGAGAGAGACACGGAGAGAGAGAGACAGAGAGAGAGGCAGGGAGAGACAGACAGAGGGAGGGAGACAGGAGAGAGAGACAGGGAGAGAGAGAGAGAGAGAGACAGAGCGAGAGACAGAAAGAGAGGCAGAGAGAGACAGAAAGAGGGAGATAGAGAGACAGAGAGAGAAACAGAGAGAGAGAGAGACAGAGACAATGAGAGAAAAAGAGAACGACGGGGGGAGAGAGAGAGGGGGAGGGAGAGAGAGAGATAGGGAGAGAGAGAGACAGATACAATGAGAGAAAAAATAGAACGACAGAGAGGGGGAGCGAGGGAGGAGTGAGGGAGGGAGAGAGAGAGAGGGAGGGGGAGAGCGAGAGGGAGAGAGAGAGACCTGAGGGCGCGATAGAACATAGAACAGTACAGCATAGTGCAAGCCCTTCAGCCCACAATGTTGTGCCAACCATTTATCCTAATCTAAGATCAACCTAACCTACACCCCTTCAATTTACTGCTGTCTATGTGCTGTGTAAGAGTCACTTAAATATCCCTAATGACTCTGACTCCACCACCTCTGCTGGCAGTGCATTCCACACACCCACCACTCTCTGAGTGACGAACCTACTTCTGACATCTCTCCTATACCTTCCTCCAATCACCTTAAAATTATGTCCTCTCGTGACAGCCATTTCCACCCTGGGGAAAAGTCTCTGACTATCCACTCAATCCATGCCTCTCATCACCTTGTGCACTTCTATCAAGTCACCTCTCTGCCTTCTTCGCTCCAGTGAGAAAAGCTCCAGCCCCCTCAACCTTTCTTCATAAGACATGCCCTCCAGTCCAGGCAGCATCCTGGTAAATCTCTGCACCCTCTCCAAAGCATCCACATCTTCCAATAATGAGGCGACCAGAACTGGACACAATATTCCAAATGTGGTCTAACTAGAGTTTTATAAAGCTGCAGCAAAACCTCACGGCTCTTAAACTCAATCCCCCTGTTAATGAAAGCCAACACACCATATGCCTTCTCAACAACTCTATCAACCTGGGTGGCAACTTTGAGGAATCTATGTACATGGACCCCAAATCCCTCTGTTCCTCCACACTTCCAAGAATCCTGCCTTTAACCCTGTAGTCAGCATTCAAATTCGACCTTCCAAAATGAATCGCTTCACATTTATCAAGGTTGAACTCCATCTGCCACTTCTCATCCCAGCTCTGCATCTTGTCAATGTTCTGTTGTAGCCTGCAACAACCCTCAACACTACCTGCAACTCCCCAACCTTTGTGTCATCGGCAAACTTACTAACTCGCCCTTCCACTTCCTCATCCAAGTCATTTCTCAAAAGCACAAAGAGCAGAGGTCCCAGAACAGATCCTTGCGGGACACCACTGGTCACCGACCTCCAGGCGGAATACTTTCCATCCACTACCACTCGCTGTCTTCTTCCAGCCAGACAATTCTGTATCCAATCAGCCAAATTTCCCTGTATCCCATGCTCCCTAACTTTCTGAATGAGCCTACAATGGGGAACCTTACCAAATGCCTTACTGAAACCTATATACACCACATCCACTGCCCAACCTTCATCTAGTCACATCCTCAACGAATTCAATGAGGCTTGTGAGACATGACCTGCCCCTCACAAGGCCATGCGATCTAACCAAATTCGTTCTAAGTTTGATGGAGGGTGGAAATCACCGGGTGTTTCCCGACAGCTGACACAGTGAAGGCCGTCACCGGTATCTCATGTTAATTAGGGCACTTAATGATGCCCCCCGGGCTTCACGCCAGAACTGGCTGGCCTGCCAGCTGATTCGCCCAGACCGCGCCCGCCAGCTCCCCGCTAGCGCGGAAGAGCAGCTCTTAAACCAATCCCCAGGCGGGCAGCCTCTCTCTCACACACATTGGGCTGTTTTCTCCGATTCTGAGGCTCAGTGACGATGCCGGCGTGGGAGCCGTAGTGTTTTGCGACAGTAAAAACGGTTGCCCCGATTCAGCTACTTTAAATGGGCTCGCACCGTCACCACGTGGAACGCAGTCAATTCCACAGAAAATGGTGCCGGATTAGCCGGGTCCGTGATTGACGCACATGAGGCAGCAGGGTAGCACGGTGGTTAGCATCAATGCTTCACAGCTCCAGGGTCCCAGGTTCGATTCCCGGCTGGGTCACTGTCTGTACGGAGTCTGCACGTCCTCCCCGTGTGTGCGTGGGTTTCCTCCGGGTGCTCCGGTTTCCTCCCACAGTCCAAAGATGTGCGGGTTAGGTGGATTGGCCATGCTAAATTGCCCGTAGTGTCCTAAAAAGTAAGGTTAAGGGGGAGTTGTTGGGTTACGGGTATAGGGTGGATACGTGGGTTTGAGTAGGGTGATCATGGCTCGGCACAACATCGAGGGCCGAAGGGCCTGTTCTGTGCTGTACTGTTCTAAATCTAAATCTAAATGAGGCTCACACGCCGCAGCCGCACTTAAACAATCCTCCCCCCACACACACCGCCCCAGCCAACAGGATGGCTGCAAGGAGAGCAGCCACGGTTCAGGGACACTGAGCTGGAGATTCTCATGGACACCGTGGAGAAGAGAAGGATGACCCAGGAAGGCCGCCAGGTGCTGCCGTTCGCCATGCCTGGTATTACAGGCCAGGGTTTAGAGAACCCCAAAGTGTATCATGGAGTTCACCTGACCCATAACTTTGAATAGATTGTGGTTATTGGGGGCACAGGAGCCTACTTTACAGGTGTGATGCAACAGAGAGCTAAAGTATGTTTGAACAAAAACAATGTTTATTCTCTGAATCCAGTTAACATTTTTAAACACACACAGTAAACATCTTAGCAACTATCAACTCAAATACTCCCCCCAAAGAATACAGTACTCTATAAGTAACCCATAATATTTCCTTGCAACATCCATAAGACAAAAGACCATTTTGACAGAAAGACATCAGGTTTAAATTCTCTACTGAGAGCAGTTATCACTGTTAAATTAGCAAATGATCTGAAGGCATTCTTTTCATACAGAGAGAAATCAGAATTATACCTTGTTTTGCTGGATGCAGCTCCTAATCTGCAAAATGAAACTAAAACACACCCTGTAGCTGCCAACCGAAAGCAAAAGTAAAACAGACAGCCCAGCTCCACCCGCACTCTGACATCACTGCAGCTATTTGATAAACACCATTTCTTAAAGATACTCTCACATGATACTGGAGACAGGTGGCAGAGTCAGTCAGCGCAGTGGGCAACGTCGCCCAAACTAGCATGCAATGCCGCAAGAAACTTCATGACCTCTGCAGGGCCGGCAAGGTGAGTTGCCTGCTCCGTGCCCCTGGCACTAACCCCTCCCCCACACACCCGCAACCCAGTCCCTCCCACCCAGGAGACACCCACATCCTGCCCCACATGCCAGCACCCATGCCAGCTGCCATGCCCTAGCCACTGAGGCCACCATCTACCCAACCACTGGGCTGCATGCGTCGGCACGTCTGACAGTGTTGTTTTTTGTGTTCCCCGCCCCCCCCCCCCCCCCCTCCCCCCTGCCCCTCCTAGGAGAAGACCACGCACAACCGCCGGGAGTGGGAGAAGACCAGAGGGGAACAAGCAAAACTGCGGCCCCTCACCATCCCGAGCAGAGGGCATTGGACGTGGTCAGCGGCCCAGAGGAAAGGGAGGTCACCGAGGCGGAGTTTGACAGCGGGCGAGGAAGTGAGACCCTGCTTAGTTGCAGTTCCCCATGACACATGTGCGGATACCCCCTCCCCCCATACACCCCCCGCAACTCACAGACCCTCACCCCCCCATATCCCTCTCAAACCCCCCCCCCCAACCACACGCCCCGCGGCCCGTTGTCTAATCATAATCCACAACTCCCCCTCCATTTTCCATCGACAGCTGGCAAATGGATTAGCTAAATTTTTCCGACCCGATTGCCTCGTCCAGTATGTAGACGATTTACTCCTACAGGCGGACACTAAGGGAGAGCACATTTCGCTTCTCTCCGAATTATTAGGACTCCTTAACGAAATCGGATGTAAAGTTAACCCCAAAAAGGCCCAGATTCTCCAGAAAAAGGTCATTTATTTATGCACAGTATTCACCCATGGCAAATGTGAGATTGAGCAGAAACGCATTGACTCCATTGTCAAATTACCTTGCCCGATAATGTTACAGCCCTCTGGTCATTTCTAGGACTGGTTGGCTACTGCAGGAACCTCATAGACGGTTTTGTCACAAAGGCGGCCCCTCTTTCCGTGCTCGTAAAAGAGCAAGCCCATGGAAATGGCTTCCACAGCACACGGATGCCGTGGATGCATTAAAACCCTGAGCACAGCTCCCGCTTTACAGGTACCAGATACTCTCGCCCCATACGCAATAGAAGTTGCAACCACCGACCGAACCCTTTTGGCCATGCTCGTTCAGGAAAGACACAATCATTTAGGCCCCGTAGCATACGCCTCACGAGTTCTCGATCCGGTAGAGCAAGGATTTTCTGCCTGCGAAAGGCACTTGCTCGCAGTTTTTGGGCTATTCAGTACTTTGCATACATAACAGGACTCAACCCCGTAACCATTTTAACAGAGCACGCCCCAACCCAACGTCTACTAGACGGTAGACTAAAGGACGGCAAAGTCAGCCAAATTCGCGCAGCACGATGGACCCTACTCCTACAAGGACGGGACATTACGGTTAAACGGACTAAGACACACACGTTTCTAGCAGACAATTTACAGTACGCAGGCATCCCACATGAGTGTGAGATCATTACCACCAAGCACAATACAGGACCCTTTGTCCCCAAAAAAGGGGCTGGTTTAGCTCACTCGGCTAAATCGCTGGCTTTTAAAGCAGACCAAGCAGGCCAGCAGCACGGTTCGATTCCCGTACCAGCCTCCCCGGACAGGCGCCGGAATGTGGCGACTAGGGGCTTTTTACAGTAACTTCATTGAAGCCTACTCGTGACAATAAGCCATTTTCATTTCATTTTCATTTCATTGTCCATCCACTCACCGCATCAATCACACAGGCTGCGAGACTGCTCGCACTGTGACAGTATCACACAGGCTGCGAGACTGCTCGCACTGTGACAGTATCACACAGGCTGCGAGACTGCTCGCACTGTGACAGTATCACACAGGCTGCGAGACTGCTCGCACTGTGACAGTATCACACAGGCTGCGAGACTGCTCGCACTGTGACAGTATCACACAGGCTGCGAGACTGCTCGCGCTGTGGCAGTATTTTCTTTTCGGATGTCTTGTCCCCAAAAATATTTGGTTTTTTAAAAAAAATGAGGGAGTCGCATATGGTGACATTTTTAATGGGCAATTGATGATAAAAGCAGACAGACAGACATACGAGATCTTAAACAAGGTAATAACAGATATTACGCTTGTGTCCACAGGAAATCCAAAACAACAGAAGACAGAGGAAGACCGAGAAGGAAAAAGAGAACGTGAAGACAGACATCATGACCGACATTTTAATTTTCGTGGGATCACTACAGTTGCGCGCAGACACGACACCCCCTGACCCCTACTCCACAGGCTGAGAATGTTTCCCAACCCTGCCACACACCACACCCAGAGACAGCCACTGACACGCCAACCTGGTATGACAACCTTATAAAATGGTATTCCCTTTCATACATCGTGGAAGCCCCATTAGTGATAGCGATACTCTGCAGTGTCGTTCAGACACAGACTTCGGAAATGGCGAAGGAAAGCCTCCCGCACTCCGGTATATACACTCAGACCCCCTATTTTCGGATTCCAGCAAACCCCCCCCCCCCACTCTCTCTAAATAAATAAAGCGCATCGATTATTTTTTGTTTTGCTCTAATAAAAGAAAGGATTTGAATTTTCTGTACTTGACCGCCAAGATACAGAGAAATGTAACGCTGCTATTGTATAGTTTTATTCTGTTTGTAAATTCTTTTTATTGGCTAAACAGCCTGAAGATAGTTTAGAGAAAGATAGTTAGAGGTTCCCGTGTTTAAAAGAAAAATAAATGTAATGCATGCTTGAATGTTATAGTGCCCCTTAGAATTTTATAATGATATGATGTAAATAAAAGCAATTTAGGTAAAGGTTCAAATCCATAGGACAGAGTAGGATAGGACCTGTCCTTGATTGCGGGTATTCGACTTAGGCAGAGAACAACGAAGATTCAGTAACGTGATCCTTCACGCTTTGCGTTGAGGATCATAAGGAGGGAGTGTAGCCACCTGGGATGGCCACTTCCAGAATACAAAATGGACACTCGCAAATCATACAGGGAAAATGGACAATGCAAAGTAACAAGCAGGCACAGAGCCTGAATGTGTATTTAAAAGACAGACTGCAGACAGAATCGAAACTCTTGGCCGATTTGTACATTGATGGCCCATCTCCGATGAACAAAGGCTGGTGCTCAGGTAGCCGATACTGTACCAGACATTCCGGCGCCACTACACCAGCAAGGAGACACAAACAAAGCAAGGCCAACGGCCGCTTAGGACACGCCCAGCCATCAAGGCACCAGCCCCTTTATTGGCCTAGATCGATGGCAGTGATCGAGAAGCGGCCCAATTAATTGGGTCCAAGTTTAAGGCCCGCCTAAAAGCGGGCAAAGCCCCCAAGTATAAGAAGGAACCCTCGCCATGTGTTCCCTTTCTTGGAATCGGCTCTCAACTGGAGAGACCCCTCCACCTGCACCACTAGAAGCCAGTAAGTTCAAGGTCAACGCTCGCTACCAGGTGGACAACCTTAGCTGTACTCCTGTTACCTCTTCGAACCCAACAGCCTCAGATCCAAACAACGGACACTGTTCTTCTGACCTAAGCGGGTACCCGAAGTTAAGTATAGGTGTTAGTGATAGAGATAGTTTAGTTTGTAGTATTATTGTGCATGAGTAAATCATACTGTGTGTAAATAAAGTACCATTGACTTTGAACTAACTAACTGGTGGATTGCCTCTTTGATCGGTATTCGGTTGAACCTTGTGGCGTTATCGAGAGATACCTGGCGACTCTGAAAGCACACACATAATTAAGATTAAGAAAGGCGACCTTATTGACCGCCCTATTTATAGCCACTAAAAGATAGCAACACTGGTCACCCAAGAACTTCAATGTTGACATGCCAAAGTAACACATTGCCCTATTCAGCTTGAGGCCATTGGCATGAACATGGCGGAATACCTGCTGGAGACGAGAGATGTGCTCTTCGTGGGTTGTGGACCGAATGATAACGTCGTCCACATACACACGAATCCCTTCAATGCCCTCCATCATCTGCTGCATGATTCTATGGAAGATCTCCGAGGCCGGAACAATGCCGGATGGCTTACGATTATAGCAGTTCTGCCAAACGGTGTGTTGAAGGTGCAGAGCCTTCTGCTGGACTCATCCAGCTGGATTTGCCAGAATCCACGTGATGCATCTAACTTGTACCAATATGGCAGAGTGCCCATCCCATCAAACACAGCCGGATACTGAGCTAGGATGTCGTCAATGCCGGCCTGAAGATCCACATTGGTGGAGGTCATTGTGTAGACCCACTGCACAAGGTTTAGCAGCTTGCAGGCATGTGCGCCAAGCAGGGAGGCCCTGTCTGGCTTGACGATTTCAAACCTTAGCCTTGCGTGAATGCTCCTGTTGGAGACGAGCAGATGGCAGGATCCCAGTGCTGTGATGGCATTGTCGTTATAGTCCAGGAGCTGGCAGGCTGCTGGAAGGAGCTTGGGTGGCTTCTTGATGTGGTTGAAATCTGCCTGTGAGAGGAGATTGGCAGAAGCCCCTGTGTCCAGCTTGAACTGGATCGAGCATTGATTTACTCGCATCACCGCACGTCATTCACCCGCAGAATCCACAGTGAGGATGGGCAGGCTCCATGATGATGTCGGTGAGGCATGTTCACGTGTGGTAATGATGCCCACATGGTATGGGGACTCCATGCAATCGTCCTCTGGATCCATAATGCTGCCAGGATCAGAATTCTGTAAACCTTGCTGGATCCTGCAGTTGAGAGGAGAAGTGCGATCTTTCTTGTATCAGACTCACCCTCGAGGTCTGAGACTTCGATGTACAGCAGAAACCTTTGTTTGAAAGTCCGCCAGTTGCACTGAGATTGCCGGAGGTCCGCAGCTGTTGAGAAGGCTGGATCTTCCCCATTGTGCCGGGATGCCTTTGCTGGTATTCACAGAACAGTTGAGGTAAACCACCTAAGGATAGCAGTCCACTGGTACCATGTCGTGTAGAGCACACTGAGATAACACGATCTGCAACCGGATGCAGCTATAACTGAAATAGACTCCAGACCTCGAACTTAGTTCAATTTGATTTATTGAACCTAACACACAGTGAGGCACTATCAATTGCGATGAGACGAGAGTAGAGAGTAATCGAGGCTTTATTACACTGAGATGTGTGGCCTCCTACAGCAGCTGCCGAAATGGCTGCAGTTCAGAGAGCACATACATTTATACTCCGCCTACTGGGCGGAGCCAGCAGGCAGGGATCTACCCCCGTACCTGTAGTACAGGGGCCTTACCATAATACCCTCGTATGCAGTGCAGCACATACAATATAATAAAACAGTAGTGACTACCACATTCACCCCCTGTTAAAAATGAGTCCAGCGGGGTAGTGGAAAACTATTTACATACAGGTTGTCATTAAAATTTCAGAGGAGGTTACAAATTTAGACAATCGGGCGTTGAGAGCGCCGCAGTGTTGGTGGCGAGTCAGACGTCGGCTCGGTCATCGGTAACTCTGGGAACGTGTCGACATCCTCTTCATCCCCGGGTGGGACCAAGGGGAGGACGGACATTCCTGTGGCAGGATGCGCCGCAGTAAGGAAGGGGGGGTGCTGGGGCAGAGGGGGGGGGGGGGGGGGGTGTGCGGGGGACCCAACCGGTGCCAGGTCCCAAAGGGAGACTGTGTCTTGGTGGCCGTCGGGGTACGCTACGTAGGCGTACTGCGGTTTTGCATGGAGTAGCTGTACCCTCTCAACCAATGGGTTTGCCTTGTATAGCCGCACGTGTTTACGGAGGAGAACGGGTCCTGGAGCTGCCAGCCACGTTGGGAATGAAACCCCGGAGGTGGACTTCCTGGGGAAGGCAAAGAGAGTTCATGGGGGGTTTTGTTAGTCGCAGTTCACAGGAGCGACCGAATGGAGTGCAGGGCATCGGGAAGGACCTCCTGCCAGCGGGAGGCCGGGAGATTTCTGGACCGTAGGGCCAGCTGGACGGCCCTCCAGACCGTCCCATTCTCCCGCTCCACCTGCCCGTTTACCCTGGGGTTGTAGCTGGTCATCCTGCTCGAGGCAATGCCCCTGCTGAGCAGGTACTGGCGCAGCTCATCGCTCATAAATGACGATCCCCGGTCGCTGTGGATGTAGGCGGGGAAGCCGAAGAGAGCGAAGATGGTGTTGAGGGCTTTGATGATGGTGGCAGACATCATATCAGGGCATGGGATGGCGAAGGGGAAACTCAAGTACTCGCCGACCACATTGAGAAAATACGTGTTGCAGTCGGTGGAGGGGAGGGGCCCTTTGAAGTCCACGTCCAAGGGGCGGGAGGCCTTCACCAGGCATGCACGGTCTGGCCGGTAGAAATGTGGTTTACACTCCGCACAGACCTGGCAGCCTCTGGTGATAGCCCTGACTTCCTCGATGGAGTAGGGTAGATTGCGGGCCTTTATGAAGTGATAAAAGCGGGTGACCCCTGGGTGACTGTGATCATTATGCAGGGTGTGGAGTCAGTCCACTTGTGCGCTGGCACATGTACCTCGGGATAGGGCATCGGGGGGCTCGTTGAGCTTACCAGGGCGATACAAAATCTCGTAATTGTAGGTGGAGAGGTCGATCCTCCACCTCAAGATTTTATTGTTTTTGATCTTGCCCCACTGCATGTTGTTAAACATGAAGGCTACTGGCCGTTGGTCAGTGAGGAGAGTGAATCTCCTGCCGGCCAGGTAATGTCTCCAATGCCGCACAGCTTCTACGATGGACTGGGCCTCCTTTTCAAAGGAGAAGTGCCAAATTTCGGAGGCATGGAGGGTGCGGGAAAAGAATGCCACGGGCCTGCCTGCCTGGTTGAGGGTGGCGGCCAGAGCGAAGTCTGATGCATCGCTCTCGACTTGAAAGGGAGCGTCTCGTCGACCGCATGCATCGCGGCCTTGGCGATGTCGGCCTTGATACGGTTGAAGGCCTGGTGAGCCTCGGCCGTCAGCGGGAAAGCGGTGGATTGTATGAGTTGGCGGGCCTTATCCGCATAGTTTGGGACCCACTGGGCGTAGTACGAAAAGAACCCCAGGCAACGCTTGAGGGCCTTGGGGCAGTGAGGGAGGGGGAGTTCCATGAGGGGGCGCATGCGATCGGGGTCGGGCCCTAGAACTCTGCTCTGAACCACATAGCCGAGGATGGCTAATCGGTTAGTGCTGAACACACACTTCTCCTTGTTGTAGGTTAGGTTAAGGAGTTTGGCAGTGTGGAGAAATTTGGAAAGGCTAGCGTCGTGGTCCTGCTGGTCGTGGCCGCAGATGGTGACGTTGTCAAGGTACGGGAAAGTGGCCCGCAGTCCGTACCGTGCTGCTGGCCTGCTTGGTCTGCTTGGGTACGTCTGCACCCAAGGTCTGCCGGGCATCAATGACGATATCGCCAATGTGGTGCTCAACTGCTCTACATGCCAGCATTTTCAGCCCGCCCAACCGCAGGAGACCCTGATGCTCCATGAGCTGGTCACATCGCCTTGGACCAATGTGGGCGTCGATTTGTTCCATGCATTGGGCAGGGACTACGTCATCATCATTGACTACTTCTCCAGTTACCCGGAGGTCATCAGGCTGCAGGATCTCACATCCTCGGCTGTGATTAGGGCGTTAAGGAGATGTTTGCCCGACATGGCATTCCGCTGACGGTCATGTCAGACAATGGCCCCTGTTTCATGAGCCAGGAATGGGCCGGCTTCGCCCGACATTACAACTTTAGCACGTTACGTCCAGTACCCTATACTCCCAATCCAATGGGAAGGTGGAAAAGGGGGTCCACATAGTTAAGCGGCTCCTCAGCAAAGCCGCCAACGTCGGCTCAGATTTCCATCTTGCTCTGCTAGCCTATCGCTCCGCCCCGCTCTCCACCGGCCTGTCGCCTGCTCAGCTGCTAATGAACCGCACCCTCAGAACGATGGTGCCATCGATTCTCACTCCCAACCTCGATTATGTCCCCGTGCTCCACCGCATGCACAAGTCTCAACTGCAGCAGAAAACTTCCTATGACTCACGGGCTGCTGACCTTCCCGACATCCATCCACACGACAAGGTTCGCATCCACCTCCCGGATGGTGGCTGGTCTGCGCCTGCTGTCGTTCTAAGGCAGGTGGCCCCCTGCTCCTTCCTGGTCCACTTCCCGGATGGATCCATTCCGCGCCGCGCGTGCTCTTCGCCTGGTTCCAGGGTCGTCACGGGATACTCCGACCAGCTCTGCTACTGATCCCGCCATGGACTGTGTGGCGCTTCCGGTCGCTCTGCCTGCCCCTGACGGTGCTGCAGACCTCCCGGCTCCTGAGCCGCCAGCCATTGCCCCACCCTTGAGGTGGTCAACCAGAGTTCGTCGCCCACCTCAGAGACTGAACTTATGAACTCTGTACACATGTGGACTCTCTGAAATCTTTTTTTTTCCTATATCCTTTATTGTTGCATTCGTTATCCAGTGATTTGTAAATAGATTTGTTGGTTGTTCCAGTTCATGGTAGTCATCTGCACCAGGCACCTTCCTCTGTAAATAGTCTTGTTCCCTGTATATAGCTTTGTACATATGTCTTCGCACCTCACACGTAGCTAGGTACATTCTCCACACACCCACACTATTTATTATCACATGCCTATATCAAAGTTTTTTTATAAAAGGGGGGATGTCATGATATACACCAATATATCATGGTGCAGACACTGATGGACACATACAGGGACCAATCAACATGTACAAACACCACAGACAATCACCAGTTAGACTACACACACTCTAAAGGCAGAGGGCACCACGGTTCCCGCTCATTCTGGGTGCTGCCTCTCAGTGTAACAGGAACTCATCCAGCCCAGCACAGACTCACACCACGTGCTGAGAGAATCAACTGGTTCGGACAAGGCTTAGGTCTCTTGTTTAAGTTAGCATCATTAAGACCCACAGTCATCGTGTGTCAGTTAGTTAGAAGTAGTTAATAAAATTGAGTTGAACCTTCATCCGTGTTGGAAGTGTCTGTTCATCTCTCAAGTCTACACTAGCCAACACAACACTGGCGGTCTGCCTTGCGAATGGCAGCGAGCTGGTGGTAGGCAGATTTCAGGTCTACTGTCGAGAAGACCCGGTACTGTGCAATCTGATTGACCATCTCAGATATGTGAGGGAGGGGGTACGCGTCGAGCTGCGTGTACTGATTGATGGTCTGACTGTAGTCAACGACCATCCTGTTTTTGTCCCCAGTTTTTACCACTACCACTTGGGCTCTCCAGAGGCTGTTGCTGGCCTCAATAATACCTTCCCTTACCAGCCGCTGGACCTCAGAGAAGGTCCTGTCCTGGGCACTGTACCGTCTGCTCCTGGTGGCGACGGGTTTGCAATCCGGGGTGAGGTTTGCAAACAGGGAAGGTGGGTCGACCTTAAGGGTCGTGTGGGCGCAGACAGTAAGGGGTGGTAGGGGCCCGTCAAATTTCAAGGTTAGGCTCTGGAGGTTGCACTGGAAGTCCAGGCCGAGTAGCAAGGCAGCGCAGAGGTTGGGGAGGACGTAGAGCCGGAAGCCGCTGAACCCTACACCCTGGATGGTGAGGGTGGCAGTGCAGTACCCCCGGATCACCACGGAGTGGGAGCCGTAGGCCAGGGAGATTCTCTGGTTGGTGGGGTGGACCGTGAGGGAGCAGCCCCTTACCGTATCGGGGTGGATAAAGCTCTCAGTGCTCCCGGAGTCCAGAAGGCAGGAAACCTTGTGCCCGTCGATCAACACCGTCGTCAACACAGTCGCGAGGTTGTGCGGTCGTGTCTGGTCAATCGTAACGGAGGCCAGGCGTGGTTGGTCAGCGGCGGTTGCAGGCGATGAGTGGCCCGATGAGGTGTCTGATGAGCAGGGATCCTGAGGCGGGGAAGACGGAGGCGCCCACGGGTCGCACGAGTCCTGAGGCGGGCAAGGTGGCAGCGCCTATGGGCCGCACGTGTGAGGCGGGCAAGATGGCGAGGAAGATGGTGGCGCCCACGGGCCGCACGTGTTGTATGGGGAGCAAGATGGTGGCGCCCACGGGCCGCACGTGGTCTGCGGGGAGGAAGATGGTGGCGCCCAGAGGTCGCACATGGGGGGCGCCGGGTCAACGGCGGCGACCGAGCGGGCCTGGCACACAGCAGCAAAATGTTCTTTCTTACCGCAGGCCTTGCAGAGCGCGCTCCGTGCCGGGCAGCATTGTCGGGGTGCCTTACTGTCCGCAGAGGTAGCAGTTGGGTCCCTCGGGGTTGTTTGGTTGCCGCGCGGCACAGGCCTGGGGTTGGCTGGGGGCGGTCGCTGACGGGGTGCATGGTAGGGCGTTCACTGGTCGGGTCCACGATGTCCAGGAGGGATGGGCCGTGCGGTCGGGGGCATACGCTTGAATATTGCGCGAGGCGACCGTGAGCGAGAGTTTCTTGGTCGCTGCGAGGTCGAGGGTAGCCCCTTCTAAGAGTCGCTGCCGGATGTAGGCCGACTATATGCCTATATGGATATATGCCTATTAGGAACGTGTCTCTTTTTAAAAAAATAATTTTTATTAAAGTTTTCACAAAATATCAACAACAAAAATATAAAGTACAAAATGCAAAAAATGTAAAGGAAACTCAGTAACAAAAATAATAAATTAACACCCGCCCAAACACTAGGCAAATATATACCCCCAGACAGAACCTCCAATATATAGAAACAAAACTGAAATAAAACCCCCTCCCCCCCCCGGGTTGCTGCTGCCACTGGTCGTTGTCTACCGTTCTGCCAGGAAGTCTAGGAACGGTTGCCACCGCTTGAAAAAACCCTGAACCGACCCCCTCAAAGCAAATTTCACCCTTTCCAATTTGATAAACCCCGCCATGTACCAGCCTCCCCGGACAGGTGCCGGAATGTGGCGACTAGGGGCTTTTCACAGTAACTTCATTGAAGCCTACTCGTGACAATAAGTGATTTTCATTTTCATTTTCATTTCATGTCATTGATCCAGGCCTCAACGCTTGGGGGTCTCGCATCCTTCCACTGAAGAAGAATCCTCCGCCGGGCTACCAGGGACGCAAAGGCCAGAATATCGGCCTCTTTCGCCTCCTGCACTCCCGGCTCCTCTACAACCCCAAATATTGCGAACCCCCAGCCCGGTTTGACCCTGGACCCGACCACCCTCGACACCGTCTTCGCTACGCCCTTCCAAAATTCCTCCAGCGCTGGGCATGCCCAGAACATATGTGATGCGCAATCAATGGACACGAAACGTAGGTGAAGTCCGAAACGAAAGGCTTTAATTAGCGACAAGTGAGCCCAGCAGCAGACGTACAGGAAATGGCCTGGCTGCAGGGTAACACGGGTTCTTATACCCCGCCTCATAAGCGGAGCTACCTTCCTCTTAGCCAATAAGGATAAGAAGCACATGATACTTGGGCCAATGGGCAGTGAGCCCTCTGCACCAATGGCAACTCACACTCCCAGGTACCGTAATACCCCTAGTCATACTACCACACTATGGGTATGGTTTGCTGGGCTCCCTGAGCACCTAACACATCTGTCCTCACCCCCAAAGAACCGTCTCATCCTTGTCCCGGTCATGTGTGCCCTATGCAACACCTTGAATTGTATGAGGCTGAGCCTCGCACATGAAGAGGAAGAGTTGACTCTCCCTAGGGCATCTGCCCAAGTCCCCTGCTCGATCACCTCCCCTAGCTCCTCCTCCCACTTAGCTTTCAGCTCCTCCACCAAGGCCTCCTCCTCCTTCTGCATCACCTGGTATGTTGCCGAAATCTTCCCCTGTCCAACCCACACCCCCAAGAGCACCCTATCCTGTACCATGCGTGGCGGCAGCAGCGGAAATCCCACCACTTGCCGCCTAACAAACGCCCTTACCTGTAGGTACCTAAAGGCGTTTCCCGGGGTGAGCCTGGACCTTTCCTCCAGCTCACCCAGGCTCGCGAACATCCCATCCACGAATAGGTCCCCCAACCTCCTTATCCCTGCCCTGTGCCACCCCGCAAACTCTCCATCTATCCTCCCCGGGACAAACCGATGGTTTCCCCGTATCGGGGTCCACACCGAGGCCCCCAACGCCCCCCCTGTGCGGCCTCCACTGCCCCCAGATTTTGAGGGTAGCTGCCACCACCAGGCTCGTGGTATACCTCGTTGGAGGGAGCAGCAGCGGCACCTTTGCCAGCGCCTCCAGACTCGTACCCTCACAAGACGCCGTTTCCAGCCTCTTCCATGGCGCCACCTCCCCCTCCAGCACCCACTTGCACACCATCGCCACATTAGCGGCCAAGTAGAATACACAGAGATTGGGCAGCGCCAGCCCCCCCCCATCCCTGCTCCGCTCCAGGAATACTCTTCTCACCCTCGGAGTCCCACGTGCCCATACAAACCCCGTTATGCTCCTATTGACCCGTCTAAAAAAGGCCTTCGGGATAAAAATGGGGAGGCACTGGAACAGAAAGAAAAACCTCGGAAGCACCGTCATCTTCACTGACTGCACCCTACCCGCCAAAGACAGCGGTAGCGCATCCCACCTCTTAAACTCCTCCTCCATCTGCTCCACCAGCCTTGTGATTTAAGCCTATGCAGGGCCCCCCAGCTCCTGGCCACCTCGACTCCCAAATATCTAAAGCTCCTCTCTGCCCTTTTTAGTGGGAGCTCACCAATCTCCCTCTCCTGGTCTCCTGGGTGAACCACAAACAGCTCGCTCTTCCCCATGTTCAGCTTATACCCTGAAAATTCCCCGAACTTCCTGCGGATCCTCATTACCTCCGGCATCCCGCCCACCGGGTCCGCAACATAAAGTAGCAGGTCATCCGCATAGAGCGATACCCTATGCTCCTCCCAGCCGGCACCAGCTCCCTCCAGTTCCTCGACTCCCTCAGTGCCATAGCCAGGGGTTCAATCGCCAGTGTGAAGAGCAGGGGGGACAGGGGACACCCCTGCCTCGCCCCTCGATACAGCCGAAAGTACTCACACCTCCTCTTGTTCGTGGCCACACTCGCCACCGGGGCCTCATACAACAACCTGACCCACCTGATGAACCCCTCCCCAAACCCGAACCTCTTCAGCATCTCCCACAAGTACCCTTACTCTACCCGATCAAAGGCCTTCTCAGCGTCCATCGCCGCCACTATCCCCACCTCCCCCTCACTTGCCGGCATCATAATGACGTTCAGGAGCCTCTGCACATTTGCATTCAATTGCCTCCCCTTCACGAACCCCGTCTGGTCTTCGTGAATGACCTGCGGTACACAATCCTCAATTCTCGAAGCTAAGACCTTCGCCAGCACCTCAGCATCCACATTTAACACGAAATCGGCCTGTAAGACCCACACTGCAGGGGGTCCTTGACCCGCTTCAGGATCAAGGAAATAAGTGCCCTGGACATCGTCGGGTGCAAAGCCCCACCCTCCCTTGCCTCATTGAAGGTCCTAACCAACAACGGGCCCAGCAAATCCACATACGTTTTGTAAAATTCGGCCGGGAAACCATCCGGCCCCGGTGCCTTGTCCCCCTGTATGCTCCCTATCCCTTTGGCCAGCTCCTCCAGCCCAATCGGAGCCCTCAAACCTACCACCAGTCCCTCCTCCACCTTCGGGAACCTCAGTTGGTCCAGAAAGCGGCCTATTCCTCCCTCCTCGGGCTCGGACCGATACAGTTCCTCATAAAAGTCCCTGAAGACCCCATTGATGTCAACCCCACTTCGCGTCACACTCCCCCTCCTGTCCTTAACTCCCCCAATCTCCCTAGCTGTGTCCCGCTTCCGAAGCTGATGTGCCAGCATCCGGCTTGCCTTTCCCCATACTCATAGATCGCCCGCTGGGCCTTCCTCCACTGCGCCTCTGCCATCCTGGTGGTCAACAGGTCGAATTCGGCCTGGAGGCTGCGCCGCTCCCTAAGCAGTCCCTCCTCCGGCTCCTCCGCGTAACTCCTGTCCACCCTCACCATCTCCCCCACCAGCCTCTCCTTCTGCTCTCTCCTCTCTTATGGGCCCTAATGGAGATGAACTCTCCCCTGCCAACCGCCTTCAGCGCCTCCCAGACCGTCCCCACTCGAACCTCCCCGTTGTCGTAGCCTCCGGGTATCTCTCTATGCTGCCGCAAACCCTCTCACTCACCTCCTCATCTGCCAACAGTCCCACATCCAAGTGCCACGGCGGGCGCTGGTCCCTCTCCTCCCCCAGCTCCAAGTCTACCCAATGCAGGACATGATTTGAAATGGCTATCGCCGAGTACTCGGTATCCCCTACCCTCGTGATCAGCGCCCAACTCATAACGAAGAAATCGATCTGGGAATAGGCCTTATGGACATGTGAGAAGAATGAGAATTCCCTGGCCCTCGGCCTTTCAAATCTCCAAGGCTCTACCCCTCCCATCTGGTCCATAAACTCCCTCAGTACTCTAGCTGCCGCCGGCCTCCTGCCTGTCCTGGATCTGGGGTGATCCAGTGTCGGATCCAACACCGTGTTGAAGCCTCCCCCCATTATTTGGCCCCCCACTTCCAGGTCCGGGATTCGGCCTAGCATGCGCCGCATAAAACCCGCATCGTCCCAGTTTGGGGCGTAAACATTAACCAGTACCACCCTCTCCCCTTGCAACTTACCACTTACCATTACGTACCTGCCGCCATTATCTGCCACAATGCTCGACATCTCGAACAAAACCCTCTTTCCCACCAGAATCGCCACCCCCCGATTTTTTGCATCTGAATGGAACACCTGGCCTACCCACCCCTTCCTCAATCTTACCTGGTCCGCCACCTTCAGGTGCGACTCCTGGAGCATAGCCATACCCGCCTTCAGCCCCTTCAGGTGCGCAAACACCCAGGCCCGCTTAATCGGCCCGTTCAGTCCCCTTACGTTCCAGGTTATCAGCCGGATCAGGGGGCTGCCCACCCCCTCCCCTGCCGACTAGCCATAACCCCTCTGCGCCCAGCCACACGCCCATACCCCACACTCGGCCCATTCCCCATGGTGGCAGACCACCGCCCCGACCCCCTCTACTCGCTCCATCTCCTCCTTGACCATACCAGCAGCAACCCGGTTCCCCCCCCCCCCCCCCCTCCCCCTCCCCTCCCCCCACCCCCACCCTAGCTAGGACCCTTCCTAGCTGCGTTGCTCCCCCCATTGCACTCCCGCAAGTCAGCCGACTCCTGCTGACCCCGCCCCTCCTTCGACTCCTCCCCTTGTGGGACGTCCCCTCCCCCTCCGTTGCCCACCCACAGGGTCCCCGCCTCCCCCTTCATCCCAAACGCGGGAAAAAGCTTGCGCTTCCCTGCTCTGGCCCAGCCCTTCCCGGCTCTGGCCCCGCCCTTCCCGGCTCTGGCCCCGCCCCTGCCAGCCTCCAGCCCGGGGAAAAGAGCCAGCGCTTTCCACCTGCCCGGCCCCGCCTCCTGTGGCACAGTTCCTATTCACAGGCCCAGCCCTCTCACCCCCACCCCGGGCCTTCCCCTCCCCCACGGGGGCCCCACCTCCTCTGGCACAGCTCCTATTCACAGGCCCAGTCCTCTCACCCCCACCCCGGGCCTTCCCCTCCCCCACGGGGGCCCCGTCCCCCCTACCGACCCCCACCCCGGGCCTTCCCCTCCCCCACGGGGGCCCCGCCTCCTCTGGCACCGCTCCTTCCCCAGGCCTCTCACCCCCACCCCGGGCCTTCCCCTCCCCCACGGGGGCCCCGCCTCCTCTGGCACAGCTCCTTCCCCAGGCCTCTCACCCCCACCCCGGGCCTTCCCCTCCCCCGCGGGGGCACCGTCCCCCCTACCGACCCTCAGCCCCCCACTCCATTTATTTGCCTCCCTTCACTAACCCACCCGACGGATCTAACCAAAGCAGTGCCCCACTCACTCCAACCATCCACCCTAAATCGCAAAAAAACAAGAACAGAGAACGAACAAAAAGAACCCCCACTCGAAGTGTAACACAACCTCAGCACCCCGACCATCCCAATGCACGGCCCCTACCCCGACCCTCAGTTTGTGTCCAGCTTCTCGGCCTGAACAAAAGCCCACGCCTCCTCCGGGGACTCAAAATAATGATGCCAGTCCTTGTAGGTGACCCACAGACGCGCCGGCTGCAGCATGCTGAACTTCACCCCCTTCCTGTGCAGCACCGCCTTCGTCCGGTTGTACCCGGCCCGCTTCTTCGCCACCTCCGCGCTCCAGTCCTGATAAATTCAAACCTCCGCGTTCTCCCACCTGCTGCTCCGCTCTCTCTTGGCCCACCTGAGGACACACTCCCGATCAGGGCCGGCTCAAGGTACCGGCAACTCGGGCAGTCGCCCGGGGCGCCATGTGCTAGGGGGCGCCATCAAGGAGTGATGCCTTTGGTTGGAAGGTAGCGAGGGAGCTTAAATATTCATGATTTATTTCCTCTCTCTCCCTTATGCAGCTACTGGGTTTGTCCTCTGAATTGATGTTGAAATGTGGAGGAATTGCGTTAATGAATGCATGCCTGCACACGTGGAAACAGAGACCGGGTAAAGAAATAACTCTTAAGCTTTGTTTCTTTAAAATCTACCACTCAACCAACTGTTCCCATGGAAAACAGGTCAGGAAAATATTGTGTTTTTAGCAATTGCCAGGTTTAATTCTAGACTCCCATTAATACAAAATGCAACCTGTGATCTCCATCGCCCCCTCCCACCCAAAGATAAACTCTCAGTGAGGCTTGTCTCCCGGTGGTAAACATTTTATTTAACTGGTGTTTTTTAAATTTGAAACGTAATTGAGGACCAAAGTAAAATAGAAATGTTTTGGGCGGTGACCAGTCAAGTGTCCATGTTGTCGTGTTATCATTACAATCCATTTTCAGACTTTTAGAAATAAACGTGTTACTGGTTCGTACAATTCTGTATCCAAAATCATTACATCACGTTTCATAGCTTACTTTTCTGCTGCATATGTTGAGGTAACTTGCACTGCGTTGTTAAACATTTTCGGATCTTGTTTGAACAAAAAGCCCAAACTTTTAAAAATAACTGCACGGCTCAAATGGCGAATATGGCAATTTGCTGAATTGCGTTGGCAAATTCGGACAGAGAAGCAATTAAAACAACAAGAATCTTGTCCTTGAGCGATAAGTTATTTGCTGTGATCACTGATTTATCATCGTGATTATACTTGTAAGGGCGCCGAAGTTCAGCTTGCCCGGGGCGCCAGCAGCCCTAGGGCCGGTGCTGCTCCCGATCAGCGAATCGGTGAAACCGCACCAGCACCGCCCACGGCGGCTCGTTAGCTCGTCAATCGCATTTTAAAAGTATATGCTGCGGTTGTTGGAGGGGAGGGGACCCTTGAAATCCATGCTGAGACATTTAAAGGGGCGGGAAGCCTTTACCAGATGTGTCTGTTCGGGGCGGTAAAAGTGCGGTTTGCACTCTGTGCAGATGTGGCAGTCCCTGGTCACGGTGCTGACCTCCTCGATGGAGTAGGGCAGGTTGCGGGTCTTGATGAAATGAAAGAAGCGGGTTACCCCTGGACGGCAGAGGTTCGCCTGGAGGGAGCGGAGGCGGTCTATCTGTGCGCTGGCGCAGGTACCGCGGGATAGGGCATCGGAAGGCTCGTTGAGCTTCCCAGAACGATACAAGATATCATAGTTGTACATGGACAACTCGATCCGCCACCGCAAGATCTTGTCGTTCTTGATCTTGCCCCTCTGTGCATTATCGAACATGAAGGCTACTGACCGTTGGTCTGTGAAGAGGGTAAACTTCCTGCCGGCCAAATAGTGCCTCCAATGTCGCACAGCTTCGACTATGGCCTGTGCCTCCTTTTCCACCGAGGAATGGCAGATTTCGGAAGCGTGGAGGGTCCGGTAGAAAAAGGCCACAGGTCTGCCCGCTTGGTTGAGGGTGGCCGCCAGAGCTACATCGGACGCGTCGCTCTCGACCTGGAAGGGGAGGGACTCATCGATAGCTCGCATCGTGGCCATTGCGATATCCGCTTTGATGCGGCTAAAGGCCTGGCGGGGCCTACATCGACAGGGGGAACGTGGTGGATTGGATGAGGGGGCGGGCTTTGTCGGCGTAGTTAGGGACCCACTGGGCGTAATAAGAAAAGAAGCCCAGACAGCGTTTGAGGGATTTGAGGGAGTTGGGAAGGGGGAGTTCCATAAGGGGGCGCATGCGTTCGGTGTCGGTGCCTATCACTCTGTTACGCACTACGTACCCGAGGATGGCTAGACAGTCGGTGCTAAATACGCACCTTTCCTTATTATACGTGAGGTTAAGGAGTTTAGCGGTTGGGAGGAATTTACGGAGGTTGGTGTCGTGGTCCTGCTTGTCATGGCCGCAGGTGGTGACATTATCGAGATACGGGAAGGTGGCTCGTAAATCGTATTGGTCAACCATTCGGTCCATCTCCCTCTGGAAGACCGAGACCCCATTCGTGACACCAAAGGGAACCCTTAAAAAGTGGTAGAATCGCCCACCCGCTTCGAACGCAGTGTACTTTCGGTCACTCGTGCGGATGGGGAGCTGGTGGTAGGCGGACTTAAGGTCCACCGTGGAAAAGACTTTGTACTGCGTGATCCTGTTGACCAGGTCGGAGATACGTGGGAGAGGATACGCGTCCAGCTGTGTAAACCTGTTGATGGTCTGACTGTAATCGATGACCATACGGTTTTTCTCCCCAGTCTTAACCACCAGCACTTGTACTCGCCAGGGGCTGTTGCTAGCCGCTATGACTCCTTCCTTCAGGAGCCTTTGGACCTCAGACCTGATGAAGGTCCGATCCTGGGCACTGTACCGTCTGCTCCTGGTGGCGATGGGTTTGCAATCCGGGGTGAGGTTCGCAAACAAGGAAGGGGGGTCGATCTTGAGGGATGCGAGGCTGCCGATCGTACGGGGGGGAATAGGGCCGCCGAATTTAAAAGTTAGGCTCTGCAGGTTGCACTGAAAATCCAGTCCAAGGAGTGCCGGTGTGCAGAGGCGGGGAAGGACGAGGAATTTATCATTTTTATAAACCCTCCCCTGGACCGTGAGGTTCGCTACGCAGCACCCGGTGATTTGGACGGAGTGCGAACCAGATACCAGAGCTATTTTGTGCTTTACGGGGTGGACGGGGAGCGCGCAGCGTCTTACCGTGTTGGGGTGGACAAAACTCTCTGTGCTCCCGGTGTCCAGTAGGCAGCTTGTTTCGTGACCGTTGAGGTGGATCTGTGTGGTCGCCATGGAAAGCGTGCGGGGCCGTGTCTGGTCCAGTGCCACCGAGGCGAGTCGTGGCAGGAACGCGGAGTCGTCATCCAGGACAGAGTAATCGCTTGAGGGGTCGTCCGTGCCGATCCAAGATGGCGGCGCCCGTCGGCCGCACGTGGTGGGGGATGAACAAGATGGCGGTGCCCTGGGGTCACACGTGGAGTCGGGGGCACAAAATGGCGGCGCCCGGGGCCCGCACGTGGCGTTGGGGGCCCAAAATGGCGGCGGCCGTGGATCACCCATGGCAGTGGGGGGTGGAGGCAGCGAGGTCCGCGGACTGCACGGGGCTCTAGAGGAGTGCAGGGGGGGGGGCCCGCGGTCGCTGTCCGGGACGGCAGCGACCGACTTGGAGAGGCAGACGGCCGCGAAATGGCCCTTTTTGCCGTAGTTCCTGCAGACTGCGGTGCGGGCCGGGCAGCGCGGGTGGGGGTGTTTGGCCTGCCCGCAGAAATAGCAGCGGGGGCCCGTGGGCTTGTCTGGGCGTCCTGCAGCGCAGGTCTGGGGGTCCGAGTCGGCGGGGGTGAGGGGGCTGTGCCACGCTGCCCAAGGGGCTGCCGCACGGCCGGGGCATACGCGCGGGCGTTGCGGTCAGCGACCTCCAAAGAGGATGCAAGGGTCCGTGCCTCAGTGAGGCTGAGAGCGTCCTTCTCTAACAGTCTCTGCCATATTTGGGGTGACTGCATGTCCTCCACAAGGGCGTCCCTGATCAAGAGTTCGGTGTGTTCCGCAGCAGTGACCTGCGGGCAGGCACAGTTTCTCCCTCGGACAATGAGGGCCCGATAGAATTCATCGAGGGACTCACCGGGGAATTGTTGCCTTGTTGCCAGGAGGTGCCGCGCGTAGACCTGGTTTACTGGCCTGATGAAGTGTCCTTTTAGGAGATCCATGGCGATATCATAGTCCAGTTCGTCCTCTATCATCGAGTAAACGGCGGTGCCCACGCACGAGTGGAGGATGTGGAGTTTCTGCTCCTTTGTTGGGTGATTTTCTGTAGTACAGTAGTCCCCCGTTATACCACGCCCCGCAATACCGCGGTTCGCGATATACGGCGGGGGTGCTTATGGACCCCAACTTTTTTCACTCTTTTTGAAACAACACCTTTTTAAGCCGGTGAACTTGTTTGTCATTCCGATTAGCTGCGATGATTAGCCCGATTAGCCGCAATAAATAGCCGCGATGATTTGTAATTAAAGCGTATAAATACAAAATGCCTAAGCGCAAGTCTTACACAGTAAAGGAAAAGATAAATTTGATAGACCGTATTAGAACATAGAACATAGAACAGTACAGCACAGAACAGGCCCTTCGGCCCTCAATGTTGTGCCGAGCCATGATCACCCTACCCAAACCCACGTATCCACCCTATACCCGTAACCCAACAACCTCCCCAATTAACCTTACTTTTTTTTAGGACACTACGGGCAATTTAGCATGGCCAATCCACCTAACCCGCACACCTTTGAACTGTGGGAGGAAACCGGAGCACCCGGAGGAAACCCACGCACACAGGGGGAGGACGTGCAGACTCCACACAGACAGTGACCCAGCCGGGAATCGAACCTGGGACCCTGGTGCTGTGAAGCATTTATGCTAACCACCATGCTACCCTGCTGCCCATGTATTAGATGTATTAGGATTATTAGGATGTGTTAGAAACGGCGAAACAAAGGCAAAATTATCCAGAGAGACTGGTGTGCCAGAGTCAACCCTCCGTGGGTGGGAGAAAGATGAGGACAGTTTGAGAACTTACGTTGAGACAGTTTCTGAGAGTGAAGGGCTTGCCAGGAAAAAGGCAAGGACCGCTAGTGACATTAACTTGGAGAAGGCTGTGTTCGCCTGGTTTGTCCAGGAACAGTCTGGTGGCACCCCCCTATCTGGACCTATCATCAGGACTCAGGCTGAGAAGTTCCATCACCAGCTCCACCCAGAGGACACCAATTTCGTAGCCAGCAAGGGTTGGCTCCATCGGTTCCAGAAAAGACATGGGATAGGTGCAGTTACCATCAGTGGTGAACAGAGATCCGCCGACTCAGCAGCAGCAGCAGCCTTTCCCGACATCCTCAAGGACTACATGGTTCAAGCAAGCCAAGAACAGGCTCACCATCCTGTTTGCCAGCAATGCCACAGGAACACACAAGCTGAAGCCATTGATTGTGGGCAAATTCAAGTCTCCTAGATGCTTTCACCACATCACCACAAGATGAGGAAGGGGATGTGCCAGAAGAAACTCACAGACTTTTTCATGTGATTTAAATAATTTTTAAAAATATGCTTGTAAGTGCTATTTTATGTATTATTGTATATATTTTTGAGTGGTATTGTTTAATAAATTTAAAACTTGAAAGAACTTTGATGTTTTTTATTTAAAACGCCCTTCCATTCTTACATTGTCAGGCTATTGCATCCACAATACCTGAAACTACCCTGATAGGTTCACTTGTAATTATTCTTTCCCGCAGCAGAACATTATCTGGCCAGGTGTTGCTCTTTCAAAATTTTCGTAGGCTATCCGCGGCTCGGATGCAACGCGGGTGGCTGTCTTGGACCCCAACACCCGCGGTATAACGGGGGACTACTGTAGTGAGATAGCTGTTGAAGCACACCAGCCAATGTTTAAAAGTTGCTGCCGTGTTTGCAGCATGCGGGCTAATCCGGAGGCATTCTGGCTTAATCCGTAGTTCCATTTTCAAAGTCTAGCGTATTAAATTGATGCACCATCAATTGGACTCGAGTCGTAGTGAAGTTCCAAACAACAGGCTTTAATACGCTAGTGTGAGCCCGGCAGTGGTCGTACAGAGAAAGGCCGACTGCCAGCCAGTACGAGCTCTTATACGCCGCCTTGTAGACAGAGCTACCAACCTATCGGCCAATCGGCGGGGAGTCACATGACCAGCCACAACCAATTGGCAGAGAGGCACATGACTTGCCTGGGCCAATGGGTAGTGAGGCTGCTGTACCAATGGCAGCCTGGTTCTCCGGTAATATGATCTCTCTAGCCATACTACCACACCCCCCACCACCCTTCTGTAGGTGAGCAAAATGTATTCAAACCGAACTGCTATGTTCAGCGCAGTGGTTGGGGCTGCTGTACTGCAGCTGGAGATCAAGCAGCGTCCACAGCGACATCCCACAGTGGATGCAGGGCCAGCAGCAGCAGCAGAGGGAATGGCCGCGGAGTTGCCCCTCGTCGAGCAGCATGGGGGGGGGGGGAGGAGGAGGAGGAGGAGGAGGCATTGATGGTGGAGCCAAGGCACCAGAGGCGACGACCGAGGCCTAGGGTGTACCGTGCCCGGATCTCATTCCAGACAATGCTGGACATCACCTGCAGGAGGAGACTCCAGTTGAGTAGAGAGACAGTGACACATATCTGTCACCTCGTGGCGCACCTCGCCCCACGTGGAACGGGAGGAGGACACGCGACCCGGTTGCCGTCAAGGTGACGGTGGCACTTAACGTTTATGCGACCGGCTCCTTCCAGTCTCCGAGCGGGGACCTCTCCGGGATCTCCCAATCATCGGTGCACACGTGCATCCGGGATGTGACCGACGCCCTCTATGCCATCGCCGACTGCTACATCACCTTTCCCGAGGACCGAGCAAGTCAAGACGCACGAGCCCATGCATTTGTCAACGTGGCCGGGATACCGATGGTCCAGGGGCTCATTGATTGTGTTCACGTCCCCATGCGCCCGCCTGCAGGCAACAGGGAGGTGTTCACAAACAGGAGGGGGACATACTCCACAAATATCCAGGTGGTATGCGACCCCCACATGAGGATCATGAATGTCTGTGCAAGGTTCCCAGGGAGTGTGCATGACTCCTACATACTAGCGCAGTCGTTCATCCCTGCGATGTTTGAGGGACGTCCCCCCCGGCTGAGGGGCTGGTTGCTAGGCGACAGGGGTTTTCCGCTGAGGTCTTGGCTGATGACGCCTATACGGAGGCCTCGGACCAACGCGGACACCCTATACAACGAGGCCCATGCAGCAACCAGGGGTGTGGTGGAACGCTGCCTTGGCCTCCTGAAGATGAGATTCAGGTGCCTGGACCGCTCCGGAGGGGCCCTGCAGTACCATCCCAACAGGGTCGCTCGCATTGTTGTGGTTTGCTGTGCGCTGCACAACATCGCGATGCAGAGGGGAGATGACCTGCTGCAGGAGGAGGAGGGAGAAGCCACTGGCAGTGGTGCCAACACGGAGGAGGAGGAGCTGGAGGAGGTTGGTGGTGTGTCGGGCGCAGCACGCAGACACAACCCGTGTGCTGGTAATGCCCAGGAGGCTTCCCGATGGCTCCGGCGAGGACAGCGGGAACGCGACGCGTTGGTGGCAGCAAGATTCTTGCACCGCGTGCGACGGCCCCGCTGAACACCAACACTACCACCTGTGCAGATGGTCAGCACACAACTGCCCCCCCCACCCCCCCCCCCCCCCCCCCCCGCCCGCCCGCACCCCCGCTCTGCGTACACTGCTCCAGTTCTAAATCACCCTTACCACTGCGGCACAACGGTATGGCACGACATTGATGGCTGTATCAGCGGGTGTGATCAGTGCCATGTGGAATGATGACAGCCCGCTCTGCGATGAGCTGTGAGCTCAGAATCGTTAGACAAAGTCTGACTCATGGCAATAGCGGAATCATCCATCTCGGTGGTCGCTGAGTTCGTCAGGGACACTCCATCACGTGCCCGTGTGGGGTAGCTGTGGGAGGGGGTTGGGGGGGGGGGGGGGGGGGGGTGGAGGGACTGCACACCCGGCACCGAAGTTTCACCGCACGTCAACCCCAGTGACACTCGGTCACCATCACGATCCCTGTGTCAATGGAAAAATCACACTTACACGTTAGGTACAACAGTGCGTTTAATGGTGAATATTATGTACAGATGCCCTAGCCCCTACAATTAAACTGTGCCCCTCACCCATGCCAACTTACTATGTGTCCCTCTTCATTGCCTTACGGGCCCTACCACTACGTCTAAGTGAATCCCCAGATGGTACAGCAGGAGTGGAGGAGGACTGCTGCGAATCACCCCCTTCGACATGTCTCCCCGTCGGCACTCGTTTCCTGGGGCGACCCGGCCCTGATGGGCCAGGCTGCTCCGCGGGCGTCTCGGATGATGTGGTGCCACCCTGCTCTGCCCGCTGCCCACCTGATGCCCCAGGGATGGGACGGGGGTAGGCCGAGCGTTCAGGGACGTCCCGTGATGGAGTTAATGGGACGGGCCCCAGAACCTCCTCCTCCCTCGGGGAGCCCGGTGGCCCCCGGGCCTCACTGTGGGACGGAGGTGCGAACGGGGAGGTGCCCCGTCGCGCCACCGACACCTGGCGCTGCCAGTCCTGGAGGCCTGCAACGGTATCGACCAGGGTCCGAAGGTTCACTGAGACGGAGTCCAGGGAGTGAGATTCCCACCAGGGACTGTGCGACCTCAACCTGTGAGTGCACGACGCCATCCAGCACGTGTGGCAGGCGGTTGATGCTGTCCGCGACTGACTGCTGGGACTGTGCCATGGCGTGCTGGGACTGTGCCATGACGTGCTGGGACTGGGCCATGACGTGCTGGGACTGGGCCATGACCTGGTGACACTTGGCCATGACCTGGTGAGACTAGGCCGGCAATGTCATGTTGGCTGTAGCGTATTGCTGCCTGTGCGAGGGCAGCCCTCTCCAGGGCCATGGATGACGCGTGCACGTGAAGCCCAATGTCTTGCAGAACCTGACCCATGGCCGAAACCTTGTCACCCATTGCCTCGACCGCGGACGCCACCCATGCGGTGTCGGCCTGAGTGGCTGCCATGAGCGGCACCACTCCCTGCTCCTGGACGCGGTTTGACTCCTGTATCTGCGCCTGCAGCTGCTGGAAGACGGCCCTCATCCCGTCATTGTGTCCCTGGGTTTCAAAATGCATCGGCTGTGCGGGTGGGTCGAGTAAATCCAGGAACCCGGGAAACGTCTGGGAGCCAGCTGGATGCTGGGCCTGGGCTGCCCTCCGACCGTCCTGCCCCTCGTCTGCTCCAACCTCCACCTGCTGTACTGGCTCGGCTGTGTGGTGCACACCAGTCAGTGTCCCAGGAGCCTCATCACTTAATTGCCCAACCGAGGTGAGTGTCTCTGGGATGGTGGATGGTGTGGGAGACAGCAGTGCCGCAAGCTCTAGGTCCTCATCCATCATAAAATCAGCAGTATCCTGGTCCCAGTCATATCTGAGCGCAGGCTGCATGTGGCCCATGTCTGGTTCTCCCTCAGGTGACTGTTGAGTGTTTCGCCGTCCTTTGTGCGTCCTGCTCGGGGGTCCGGGGTTGGGAGGATGGCACTCCTGGCTGACCTCCTGCCACCCTCTGGCGTGCGGCCCTGGGTGCGTGGTCATGGCAGATGGGTGCCTGTGTGTGGCAGCAGACAGCCCTGGACGTTCGTGAGCACGCCATAGGGAACAGAATAATACGGGGTTAGTTAGACACGCTCGGCCAGGCGTAGGATGGTCCAGTGGGTAGAGTGTGAGGGGACAGAGGATGGGGGGTCCAGTGGGTAGAGTGTGAGGGGACAGAGGATGGGGGGTCCAGTGGGTAGAGTGTGAGGGGACAGAGGATGGGGGGTCCAGTGGGTGGAGTGTGAGGGACAGAGGATGGGGGGTCCAGTGGGTGGAGTGTGAGGGGACAGAGGATGGGGGGTCCAGTGGGTGGAGTGTGGGGGGGTCCAGTGGGTAGAGTGTGAGGGGACAGATGATGGGGGGTCCAGTGGGTAGAGTGTAAGGGGACAGAGGATGGGGGGTCCAGTGGGTAGAGTGTGAGGGGACAGAGGATGGGGGGTCCAGTGGGTAGAGTGTGAGGGGACAGAGGATGGGGGGTCCAGTGGGTAGAGTGTGAGGGGACAGAGGATGGGGGGGTCCAGTGGGTGGAGTGTGGGGGGTCCAGTGGGTAGAGTGTGAGGGGACAGAGGATGGGGGTCCAGTGGGTGGAGTGTGGGGGGTCCAGTGGGTAGAGTGTGAGGGGACAGAGGATGGGGGGTCCAGTGGGTAGAGTGTGAGGGGACAGAGGATGGGGGGTCCAGTGGGTAGAGTGTGAGGGGACAGAGGATGGGGGTTCCAGTGGGTGGAGTGTGGGGGGTCCAGTGGGTAGAGTGTGAGGGGACAGAGGATGGGGGGTCCAGTGGGTAGAGTGTGAGGGGACAGAGGATGGGGGGTCCAGTGGGTAGAGTGTGAGGGGACAGAGGATGGGGGGTCCAGTGGGTAGAGTGTGAGGGGACAGAGGATGGGGGGGGGGTCCAGTGGGTAGAGTGTGAGGGGACAGAGGATGGGGGGTCCAGTGGGTGGAGTGTGGGGGGTCCAGTGGGTAGAGTGTGAGGGGACAGAGGATGGGGGGTCCAGTGGGTAGAGTGTGAGGGGACAGAGGATGGGGGGTCCAGTGGGCAGAGTGTGAGGGGACAGAGGATGGGGGTCCAGTGGGTAGAGTGTGAGGGGACAGAGGATGGGGGGTCCAGTGGGTAGAGTGTGAGGGGACAGAGGATGGGGGGTCCAGTGGGTAGAGTGTGAGGGGACAGAGGATGGGGGGTCCAGTGGGTAGAGTGTGAGGGGACAGAGGATGGGGGTCCAGTGGGTAGAGTGTGAGGGGACAGAGGATGGGGGGTCCAGTGGGTAGAGTGTGAAGGGACAGAGGATGGGCTGGGGGGGGGGGGAGGTGTCATGCAGGGTTGTTTCACTTGGTTCGGCACCTACAACCTCGCATTGCGCGACCTCCCCGGTGCCAGGTCTCCCAGCAAGCTCCAGTTCCCTCTGTTCAAAGACTGTCAGGGGGTGCATGATGGGTGAACCCCCTCTGGTCCTGTTCTGCTCCCGGCATGTTGTGAGCAGTCTTGTCCTGTTGGGGGGGGGGATGGATAGATCATCACAATTCGGCAGGGAACATCAGGGCGTTCAGATATTGGCACAGGTTGGGGGGAAAGTTGCAGCTGCACCATGGCATCTCTCCAGGGAGTCGTAGCGCTCATGTGCGTCTGTGACAACTTGGTTCACCACCCTCCACTCACTCTCGCCCCTCCCTTCCCCTTCCCCTCGTGCCCGGGGGGGAGGTGGGTGATGAGGGACATGCGCTTGTCAAGGAGACACAGCCGGAGTGAGGCACATCCAGAGTGGGAATTGCAACTTGGCAATTTGGTGCAGTGAGGTAATTCGGTGCAGAGTGAGAGAAGGTGCTTTTTCGGAGGTGCTTTTTAACCCTGGTAAGTGACTGGTAAGTAGTCTCTCTTTTTCTTTTCATTGTTTAATTTATTTATTTTTATTTTGAAATTGTAGTTGTATAAGTTTACCTAAGGTTTAAGACATGGCAGGAGATCCCAGACCCGTGTCATGCTCCTCGTGTGCGATGTGGGTGCTCAGGGACACGTCCACTGTCCCTGGCTCTTTCACGTGCAAGAAGTGTGTTCAGTTGCAGCTCCTGTTAGACCGCTTGACGACTCTGGAGCTGCGGATGGACTCACTTTGGAGCATCCGCGATGCTGAGGAGGTCGTGGATAGCACGTTTAGCGAGTTGGTCACACCGCAGGTGAAAGTTACTGAGGGAGATAGAAAATGGGTGACCAAAAGACAGAGCAAGAGTAGGAAGGCAGTGCAGGTGTCCCCTGCGGTCATCTCCCTGCAAAACAGATATACCGCTTTGTATACTGTTGGGGGAGATGGCTCACCAGGGGAAGGCAGCAGCAGCCAGGTTCATGGCACCGTGGCTGGCTCTGCTGCACAGCAGAGCAAGAAGAAAAATGGCAGGGCTATAGTGATAGGGGACTCGATCGTAAGGGGAATAGACAGGCTGTTCTGTGGACGCAATCGAGACTCCAGGATGGTATGTTGCCTCCCTGGTGCAAGGGTCAAGGATGTCTCGGAGCGGCTGCAGGACATTCTGGGGGGGGAGGGTGAACAGCCAGCTCTCATGGTGCACATAGGCACCAACGATATAGGTAAAAAATGGGATGAGGTCCTACAAGCTGAATTCAGGGAGTTAGGAGTTAAACTAAAAAGTAGGACCTCAAAGGTAGTAATCTCAGGATTGCTACCAGTGCCACGAGCTAGTCAGAGTAGGAATGTCAGGATAGACAGGATGAATGTGAGGCTCGAGAGATGGTGCAAGAGGGAGAGATTCAAATTCCTGGGGCATTGGGACCGGTTCTGGGGGAGGTGGAACCAGTACAAACTGGATGGTCTGCACCTGGGCAGGACTGGAACCGATGTCCTAGGGGGGGTGTTTTCTAGAGCTGTTGGGGAGGGTTTAAACTAATGTGGCAGGGGGATGGGAACCGATGCAGGAAGTTGGAAGGTAGTAAAACAGGGACAGAAGCAAAAGGAAGTAAGGGGGAAAGTGCAAGGCAGAGAAGACATAGCCAAAAATCAAAAAGGGCGACAGTACAAGGTACAGTGACTGAGGGGAGCTCAGCGAATAGGCCCAGTAATAACAAAAGGAATAAAACTGGAGATGTTAAGATTCAAAACAGAGGTAAAAAAAAAAACCTACAAAAGTGTACTTTACCTGAATGCTCGTAGTATTCGGAATAAAGTAAATGAGTTGATGGCACAAATCATCGTGAATGACTATGATTTAGTGGCCATTACTGAAACATGGTTAAAGGATGGTCACGACTGGGAGTTAAATATCCGAGGGTATCAAACTATTCGGAAGGACAGAGTGGATGGTAAGGGAGGTGGTGTTGCTCTGTTATTTAAGGATGACATCCGGGCAATAGTAAGGGATGACATCGGTGCTATGGAGGATAAGGTTGAATCTATTTGGGTGGAAATCACGAATAGTAAGGCGAAAAAGTCACTGATAGGAGTAGTCTATAGGCCACCAAATAGTAACAATATGGTGGGGGCAGGCAATAATCAAAGAAATAACTGATGCATGTAGAAATGGTACAGCAGTTATCATGGGGGATTTTAATCTACATGTCGATTGGTTTAACCAGGTCGGTCAAGGCAACCTTGAGGAGGAGTTTATAGAATGTATCCGCGATAGTTTCCTAGAACAGTATGTAATGGAACCTATGAGGGAACAAGCGGTCCTAGATCTTGTCCTGTGTAATGAGACAGTATTGATTCATGATCTCATAGTTAGGGATCCTCTCGGAAGGAGCAATCACAATATGGTGGAATTTAAAATACAGATGGAGGGTGAGAAAGTAAAATCAAATACTAGTATTTTGTGTTTAAACAAAGGAGATTACAATGGGATGAGAGAAGAACTAGCTAAGGTAGACTGGGAGCACAGACTTTATGGTGGAACAGTTGAGGAACAGTGGAGAACCTTCCAAGCGATTTTTCACAGTGCTCAGCAAAGGTTTATACCAACAAAAAGGAAGGACGGAAGAAAGAGGGAAAATCGACCGTGGATATCTAAGGAAATAAGGGAGAGTATCAAATTGAAGGAAAAATCATATAAAGTGGCAAAGATTGGTGGGAGACTAGAGGACTGGGAAATCTTTAGGGGGCAACAGAAAGCTACTAAAAAAGCTATAAAGAAGAGTAAGATAGAGTATGTGAGTAAACTTGCTCAGAATATAAAAACAGACAGTAAAAGTTTTTACAAATATATAAAACAAAAAAGAGTGGCTAAGGTAAATATTGGTCCTTTAGAGGACGAAAAGGGAGTTTTAATAATGGGAGATGAGGAAATGGCTGAGGAACTGAACAGGTTTTTTGGATCGGTCTTCACAGTGGAAGACACAAATAACATGCCAGCGACTGATAGAAATGAGGCTATGACAGGTGAGGACCTTGAGAGGATTGTTATCACTAAGGAGGTAGTGATGGGCAAGTTAATGGGTCTAAAGGTAGACAAGTCTCCTGGCCCTGATGGAATGCATCCCAGAGTGCTAAAAGAGATGGCTAGGGAAATTGCAGATGCACTAGTGATAATTTACCGAAATTCACTAGACTCTGGGGTGGTCCCGGTGGATTGGAAATTAGCAAATGTGACACCACTGTTTAAAAAAGGAGGTAGGCAGATAGCAGGAAATTATAGGCCAGTGAGCTTAACTTCGGTAGTAGGGAAGATGCTGGAATCTATCATCAAGGAAGAAATAGCGAGGCATCTGGATAGAAATTGTCCCATTGGGCAGACACAGCATGGGTTTGTAAAGGGCAGGTCTTGCCTAACTAATTTAGTGGAATTTTTTGAGGACATTACCAGTGCAGTAGATAACGGGGAGCCAATGGATGTGGTATATCTGGATTTCCAGAAAGCCTTTGACAAGGTGCCACACAAAAGGTTGCTGCATAAGATAAAGATGCATGGCATTAAGGGTAAAGTAGTAGGATCACTTCCGTTGCGGTGATGCGGAGCTAAGCCGCACGTTCGGCAGCTCCCGCTTTTAAAGGACTTTCGGGCGTGTTTTAGGGCCCCAAACGGCGCTGTTTCGACAATTCCCGGTGGGGGAAGGTGTTTGGAGGAACATTCCCCAAAATTTATGGTGCTTACCCGGAGTGGGACAAAGGAAAAGGCTGCAGCAGCTCCCAAGGAAAAGCGGGGGAAGGAGGACAAAATGGCGGCCGGTGGAGCACCCGAGGACTGGAGGCAGTGGCGCAGGAGCAGAAAGCTGCTCTTCTGCGCTGTTTTGCGGAGCTGAAGGCTGAGTTGCTGGACTCACTGAATGCGACTACAAACAAGCTGCTTGAGACCCAGACAGCCCAGGGGGTGGCCATTCGGGAGTTGCAGCGGCAGGCCGTGTGGGAGGAGGAGGCCGTGCTCCTCGTGGGGAAGTTGGAGTTGCACGAGGCACTTCACAAAAAGTGGTAAGACCGCTTGGAGGAGCTGGACTTTCGCACGAGGCGAAATAATTTGAGGATCCTGGGCCTGGCGGAGGGGCTGGAGGGGTCGGATCTTCTGTCTTATGTGACCACGATGTTGAGCTCGTTGATGGGAGCAGGGTCCTTCCATTTGCCCCTGGAGCTGGAGGGAGCCCACAGAGTGCTGGCCAGGAGGCCCAAGACGAATGAACCCCCGCGGGCGGTGCTGGTGCGGTTCCATCGATCCAGCGACCGGGAGTGTGTGCTGCGCTGGGCCAAGAAAGAGAGGAGCAGCAAGTGGGAGAATTCGGTGGTGCGAATCTACCAGGACTGGAGTGCGGAGGTGGCAAAGCAGCGGGCCGGGTTTACCCGGACGAAGGCGGTGCATATGTTTTTTATGCTGGTTTTTTGCTCTGTTTCCGGGTGGATCTGTTGGATATGGTTTTGGGTTATGTGGGGAATGTTGGGGGTTTGTTTTTTGTTTTTTTATTTTCTCTTCTGTACGGGGCTGGGGGATGGGGTGGAGCTGGAGTTTGGGAGCTGCGTCAGAAGGGTGGGGTGGGGCAGTGTGAAAGCGCGGGCTTTCCTCTGGTTTCCCGCGCTGCGGGACAGGGGGGCTGGAGATGGCCAAGAAGGAGCTGGTGTGGGCCGGGGGGGGTAGAGGGGAGGCAGTATCGTCATGGGGGACGGGTCGGGCAGGGTGTGCTGGCCTGGGGCGAGCAGTCGATGAGCTATGGCTAGTCGGCGGGGGAGGGGGGCGGGGTGCCCTCTGATCCGGCTGATTACCTGGAACGTGAGGGGGCTGAATGGGCCGGTTAAGCGGGCTAGGGTATTTTCTCATCTGAAGGGGCTGAAGGTGGACGTGGCTATGCTCCAGGAGACCCACTTGAAGGTGGCCGACCAGGTTCGTCTGAGGAAGGGGTGGGTGGGGCAGGTTTTTCACTCAGGATTGGACACAAAGAACCGGGGTGTGGCGATTCTGGTGGGGAAGAGGGTGGAGTTCGAGGCGTCTGAGGTGGTGTCGGACAAGGAGGGCAGATATATTATGGTGAAGGGTAAGCTGCAGGGAGAGAAAGTGGTGCTGGTTAATGTATATGCCCCGAATTGGGATGATGCTGGCTTTATGAGCCGCATGTTGGGCCGCATTCCGGACCTGGAGGCAGGGGGCCTGATCATGGGGGGAGACTTTAACACAGTGCTGGATCCCCCACTGGACCGGTCCAGTTCAAGGACGGGTAGGAGGCCGGCAGCGGCCAAGGTGCTGAGGGGGTTTATGGACCAGATGGGAGGTGTGGATCCCTGGAGGTTTGGGAGGCCGAGGGCGCGGGAGTATTCCTTTTTCTCCCATGTCCATAGGGTTTACTCCCGAATAGATTTTTTCGTCCTGAGCAGGGGATTGATCCTTAAGGTGCAGGATGCAGAGTATTCGGCTATAGCAATTTCGGACCATGCTCCGCACTGGGTTGATCTGGAGATGGGGGAGGCGCGGGACCAGCGCCCGCTTTGGCGTCTGGACGTGGGGTTGCTGGCTGATGAGGAGGTGTGTAGGAGGGTCAGGGGAAGTATTGAGGGGTATCTTGAGACCAACGACACGGGGAGGTCCGGGTGGGGATAGTCTGGGAGGCTCTGAAAGCAGTGATCCGGGGGGAGCTGATTTCCATCCGGGCCCATAGGGAAAGGAGGGAGAGGAGGGAGAGGGAGAGACTGGTGGGGGAGCTCCTGGATGTGGATAGGAGGTACGCGGAGACACCGGAGTAGGGGTTGCTGGGGGAACGGCGTAGTTTGCAGGCCAGGTTCGACTTGTTGACCACCAGAAAGGGGTCTCCGACTAGGGGGCCTCACGGTAGCATGGTGGTTAGCATCAATGCTTCACAGCTCCAGGGTCCCAGGTTCGATTCCCGGCTGGGTCACTGTCTGTGTGGAGTCTGCGCGTCCTCCCCGTGTGTGCGTGGGTTTCCTCCGGGTGCTCCGGTTTCCTCCCACAGTCCAAAGATGTGCGGGTTAGGTGGATTGGCCATGCTTAATTGCCCGTAGTGTAAGGTTAATGGGGGGATTGTTGGGTTACGGATATGTGGGTTTAAGTAGGGTGATCATTGCTCGGCACAACATCGAGGGCCGAAGGGCCTGTTCTGTGCTGTACTGTTCTATGTCTATGTAAAGGCGGAGGCACAGTGGAGGAGGGCACAGGGCGCGGTATATGAGTATGGGGAGAAGGCGAGCAGGATGTTGGCGCATCAGCTCCGTAGGCGAGATGCGGCTAGGGAAATTGGTGGAGTGACGGATAAGGGTGGGAATGTGGTGCAGAAGGGGGCAGAGGTGAACGGGGTCTTTAGGGACTTCTACGAGGAACTGTACCAGTCGGAGCCACCTGGTGCGGGGTGGGGAAGAACATCGTGTATTGCTGTATGCGGACGACCTGCTGTTGTATGTGGCAGACCCAGAGGGGGAAATGCCGGGGGTGATGGAGCTGTTGGCTGAGTTTGGGAGCTTTTCGGGCTATAAGCTGAATCTGGGCAAGAGTGAGGTATTTGTAGTACACCCGGGTGATCAGGAGGAGGAAATTGGGAGACTCCCATTTAAGAGAGCAGTGAAGAGTTTCAGATACCTGGGGGTGCAGGTGGCCAGTAGTTGGGGGACTCTCCATAAGCTTAATTTTACCAGGCTTGTGGAGCAGATGGAGGAGGAATTCAAAAGGTGGGACATGGTGCCGCTATCGCTGGCGGGTAGAGTGCAGTCCGTCAAAATGACGGTTCTCCCGAGGTTCTTGTTCCTCTTTCAGTGTTTGCCCATCTTTATCCCTAGGGCCTTTT
The DNA here is from genome assembly GCF_902713615.1 of Scyliorhinus canicula. Classification (NCBI taxonomy): domain Eukaryota; kingdom Metazoa; phylum Chordata; class Chondrichthyes; order Carcharhiniformes; family Scyliorhinidae; genus Scyliorhinus; species Scyliorhinus canicula. The sequence continues at coordinate 84,832,189 of NC_052161.1, forward strand.
TTAGGAGGGTGACTAGCAGCATTATGAGCTTTGTTTGGGCACATGGAACCCCGAGGGTGAGGAGGGTCTTCTTGGAGCGGGGTAGAGATGGTGGGGGGCTGGCGTTACCCAATCTCTCGGGGTATTATTGGGCAGCCAATGTGTCGATGGTGCGCAAGTGGGTGATGGAGGGGGAGGGGGCAGCATGGAAAAGGTTGGAGATGGCGTCCTGTGGACATACAAATCTGGGGGCCCTGGTAACAGCGCCGTGGCCGCTCCCTCCTACGAGGTATAAGAACATAAGAACATAAGAACATAAGAACTAGGAGCAGGAGTAGGCCATCTGGCCCCTCGAGCCTGCTCCGCCATTCAATTAGATCATGGCTGATCTTTTGTGGACTCAGCTCCACTTTCCGGCCCAAACACCATAACCCTTAATCCCTTTATTTTCAAAAAACTATCTATCTTTACCTTAAAAACATGTAATGAAGGAGCCTCAACTGCTTCACTGGGCAAGGAATTCCATAGATTCACAACCCTTTGGGTGAAGAAGTTCCTCCTAAACTCAGTCCTAAATCTACTTCCCCTTATTTTGAGGCTATGTCCCCTAGTTCTGCTGTCACCACGAGTCCGGTGGTGGCGGCTACCCTCAAGATTTGGGGGCAGTGGAGGCGACATAGGGGGGAAGTGGGGGGCTCGATGGAGGCTCCGTTAAGGGGGAACCATCGGTTCGTCCCGGGGAACATTGATGGGGGGTTCCAGGGTTGGCACAGAGCGGGCATCAGACAGCTGAGGGACCTGTTCATTGATGGGAGGTTTGCGAACCTGGGGGAGTTGGAGGACAAATTTGGGCTCCCCCCGGGGAACATGTTCAGGTATCTGCAGGTAAAGGCATTTGCTAGGCGGCAGGTGGAGGGATTCCCTTCGCTTCCCGCGAGGGGGGTGAGTGACAGGGTGCTTTCGGGGGTCTGGGTCGGGGAGGGGAAGATATATGATATCTGCAAGGTAATGCAGGAGGTGGAGGAGGCGTCAGTAGAGGAGCTGAAAGCTAAATGGTAGGGTGAACTGGGGGAACAGATCGAAGATGGGACATGGGCTGATGCCCTGGAGAGGGTTAACTCTTCCTCCTCATGTGCGCGGCTTAGCCTCATCCAATTCAAGGTGCTGCATCGGGCCCACATGTCCGGGTCTAGGATGAGTAGGTTCTTTGGGGGCGAAGACAGGTGTGTCAGGTGTTCAGGGAGTCCAGCGAACCATGCCCATATGTTCTGGGCATGCCTGGCACTGGAGGAGTTCTGGAAGGGGGTGGCGAGGACGGTGTCGAGGGTGGTGGGATCCAGGGTCAAGCCAGGGTGGGGACTCGCGATCTTTGGGGTTGGGGTGGAGCCGGGAGTGCAGGAGGCGAAAGAGGCCAGTGTGCTGGCCTTTGCGTCCCTAGTAGCCCGGCGGAGGATCTTGCTACAGTGGAAGAATGCAAGGCCCCTAAGCGTGGAGACCTGGATCAATGACATGGCGGGTTTTATTAAGCTAGAGAAGGTCAAATTCGCCCTGAGAGGATCGGTACAAGGGTTCTTTAGGCGGTGGCAGCCCTTCCTCGACATTCTGGCTCAACGATAGGGTACAGGGACACCTGCAGCAGCAACCCGGGGGGGAGGGGTGGAAAATGGGGGGGGGGGGACTTGACTATGTTTGCTTATTTAATTTTAATTTATTTTTAAGTTCTCTTGTTGTTTACTGGGTTTGGGGGGTGGGGGGGGGGGGGCGAGATACATGCGTTGATACGGTCTTGGGGATGTTACAGTTATTATGTTGTTTCATTGTTGCTTTTTATTGTTTGTTGTTATATTTTCTGTAAAAAATTCCAATAAAAATTATTTTTTTAAAAAAAGGGTAAAGTAGTAGCATGGATAGAGGATTGGTTAATTAATAGAAAGCAAAGAGTTGGGATAAATGGGTGTTTCTCTGGTTGGCAATCAGTAGCCAGTGGTGTCCTTCAGGGATCCGTGTTGGGCCCACAATTGTTCACAATTTACATAGATGATTTGGAGTTGGGGACCAAGGGCAATGTGTCCAAGTTTGCAGACGACACTAAAATGAGTGGTAAAGCGAAAAGTGCAGAGGATACTGGAAGTCTGCAGAGGGATTTGGATAGGTTAAGTGAATGGGCTAGGGTCTGGCAGATGGAATACAATGTTGACAAATGTGAGGTTATCCATTTTGGTAGGAATAACAGCAAACGGGATTATTATTTAAACAATAAAATATTAAAGCATGCCGCTGTGCAGAGAGACCTGGGTGTGCTAGTGCATGAGTCACAGAAAGTTGGTTTACAGGTGCAACAGGTGATTAAGAAGGCAAATGGAATTTTGTCCTTCATTGCTAGAGGGATGGAGTTTAAGACTAGGGAGGTTATGTTGCAATTGTATAAGGTGTTAGTGAGGCCACACCTGGAGTATTGTGTTCAGGTTTGGGCTCCTTACTTGAGAAAGGACATACTGGCGCTGGAGGGTGTGCAGAGGAGATTCACTAGGTTAATCCCAGAGCTGAAGGGGTTGGGTTATGAGGAGAGGTTGAGTAGACTGGGACTGTACTCGTTGGAATTTAGAAGGATGAGGGGGGATCTTATAGAAACATTTAAAATTATGAAGGGAATAGATAGGATAGATGCGGGCAGGTTATTTCCACTGGCGGGTGACAGCAGAACTAGGGGGCATAGCCTCAAAATAAGGGGAAGTAGATTTAGGACTGAGTTTAGGAGGAAGCTTCTTCACCCAAAGGGTTGTGAATCTATGGAATTCCTTGCCCAGTGAAGCAGTTGAGGCTCCTTCATTAAATGTTTTTAAGGTAAAGATAGATAGTTTTTTGAAGAATAAAGGGATTAAGGGTTATGGTGTTTGGGCCGGAATGTGGAGCTGAGTCCACAAAAGATCAGCCATGATCTCATTGAATGGCGGAGCAGGCTCGAGGGGCCAGATGGCCTACTCCTGCTCCTAGTTCTTATGTTCTTATGTTCTTATGACCCGGGGGCACCCTCTTGGCACTTACCCTGGCAGCCCTGGTGAGGTCGTGGAACTTCTTCCGGCACTGCTCCCCAGACCGAGGGGTCTGCCCCACAGCACTCACTGCCGTGCCCACCTCACGCCAGGCACGTCGCACAACGCTGGCAGGGTGGCGATGCCCTCTTCTAGGGCAGATGATGCCCCTACGTTGCTCCACCTCATCGAGGAGGGTCTCGAGGTCAGTCTCATCGAACCTCGGGGCGGCCCTCCGTGGCTCCGTCATTGTCAGGCCCTCACTGGTTTTCGTCGCTCGCGCCCTTTTATGACGCGGAGCGGCGTCACTCGGGCGCCATTCTGGCGTCATTCGGGGGTCGCGGGCTTTTGCCGTCATTCCCCACGTGGTTCCCGTGGCTCCGCTCCTAGCCCATTTCCGGGGCCAGAGTCGTTCGGGAAACGGGCCGTGTAGAGCCGTCGTGAAACTCGGCCGAGTTCACGACGGCCTTCCCGATTTTTCGCGGAAGCGGAGAATTCCGCCCTCTCTCTCTCACACACTTTCACACAGTTTCTGTCTCTCTCTCTCTCTCACATACTCTCACACAGTCTCTCTCTCTCACACACACTCTCACGCTCTCTCTCACACTTCTATACAAACACACAAAATACAAAAAGATTTTGTTCTCAAATTTCGCAATTAGGACAATAGGGATGGTTTCCAGGGGTACAAGTAGCTGGGTTACGGTAAACAAACATTTATAATCCTGCACTCCTCCTCTTCCATTCTGTCCCTCATTATCCCTCACACACCAACCCCCCCCCCCCCCCTCCCCCTCAACCTTCGCAACCTGCACACCAGGTATATATATAAGGCAGAAGAGATGTTAACACATATCGTTAACAGGAGGATCAGAGGACAATGTCTGGGTTCACCACCTGTCTGCTCGCCCTCCCCTGCCTCCTCCTTGGGGCGTCCGTGGCCATGGATGCCGGCTTCCTGCCCCACCAGATGAAGCTGGCCGAGGATTTCTACCTCAGTTGGGACCTTGACGTTGACTCGCAGATGGCCACCTTCCTGGTCCTGGCCCGCACCAAGGGCTGGGTGGGCGTGGGAATCACCAACACTGGCGGCATGGACAAGGCCGATATGGCCGTCGGATGGGTCAAGGACGGAGAGGCCTACTTTCACGTGAGCAAACTGCCATTTGGGTATAGTATTCCCTCAGCTTCGGGGCTCAGTGCGAGGAATCTCTGAGTATTCAGGGATCGCTGGCAATTGATGGGGGAGGGCGGGGAAGATTCCCAGGTGGAGGAGAGACTGGGAGGTCTCATCAAAGCACAGCGCAGTGTGGGGGCGGGGGTGAGGAAACCCACATTTTCTGAATTGAGAGTCTCCAGGGTCTTCTTTCTTGTCCACAGGACCGACATGGAGTTGGGAATAATGTTCCTGTCATCGATGATTCCCAGGATTACAAACTGCTCGCCCTCGTCGAAAACGAAACGCACACCGAGATGAAATTTCAACGCCCATTTCGGACGTGTGACCCTGACGACCTGGATCTAACGGTATCGAGTAGGAGCGGTGTACGGGGAAGGAGGAGGTTACAGAGATAGGGAGGGGTTTGGGGCTGGAGGAGGTAACAGAGATAGGGAGGGATTTCGGGCTGGAGGAGGTTGCAGAGATAGGGAGGGGTGTAGAGGCTGCAGGGGGTTACAGAGATAGGGAGGGATGTGGGGGCAGGAGGAGGTTACAGAGATAGGGAGGGTTGTGGCGGCTGAATTACATTACAGAGGTAGGGAGGGGAGTTGGACCTGGAAGAGGTGAGAGAGATAGGAAGGAGTGTAGCGGGCTGGAGGAGGTTACAGAGGTTATGGAGGGTTGTGGGGACTAGAGGAGGTTACAGAGATAGGGAGGGGTGTAGGGGCTGGAAGAGATTACAGAGATAGGAAAGGGTGCAGGGGGCAGGAGGCGGTTACAGAGATAGGGAGGGGTGTAGGGGATGGAGGAGTTTACAGAGATAGGGAGAGGTGTAGGGGATAGAGGAGGTTACAGAGATAGGGAGTGGTGTAGGGGATGGAGGAGGTTACAGAGATATGGAGGGCTGTACGGGCTGGAGGAGGTTACAGAGATAGGGAGAGGTGTAGGGGCTGAAGGACATTACATAGATAGGGAGGGTTGTAGGGGCTGGAGGAGGTTACAGAGATAGGGAGGGATGTAGGGGCTGGAGGAGGTTACAGAGATAGGGAGGGGTGTAGGGGCTGGAGGAGGTTACAGAGATATGGAGAGGTGTAGGGGCTGAAGGACATTACATAGATAGGGAGGGTTGTAGGGGCTGGAGGACGTTACAGAGATAGGGAGGGTTGTAGGGGCTGGAGGACGTTACAGAGATAGGGAGGGTTGTAGGGGCTGGAGGAGGTTACAGAGATAGGGAGGGTTGTAGGGGCTGGAGGAGGTTACAGAGATAGGGAGGAGTGAAGGGCTGGAGGAGGTTACAGAGATAGGGAGGGGTGTAGGGGCTGGAGGAGGTTACAGAGATAGGGAGGGGTGTTGGGGCTGGAGGAGGTTACAGAGATAGGGAGGGTTGTAGGGGCTGGAGGAGGTTACAGAGATAGGGAGGGGTGTAGGGGCTGGAGGACGTTACGTAGATAGGGAGAGGTGTAGGGGCTGGAGGACGTTACAGAGATAGGGAGGTGTGTAGGGGCTGGAGGAGGTTACAGAGATAGGGAGGGGAGGGGTGTAGTAGGGACTGGAGGACGTTACAGAGATTTGCTCGGTAGAGGGTGGGAGGCCGAGGACATTTCTGGCAACATGGCATTGTGCGTGCCCATCACCCATTGCCCTCCACACTGATTGGGCATTCCAGAGGGGTGCATACTGCTGGAGCACACTGCCCTGGGAGGGGACCGCATCCCACATCCCTGGAACATTAGACAGGGATTCAGAGTCACATGTCTGATGACGTCAATCTGTGTTCCATTGTGTCGGAGTTTTGATGATGGTAAAGTCTCTGATCTCTCCCCAGGATGACACACTCCGAATTATATTTGCCTGTGCCACTGCGGACCCAACTGGCCTCAATGAGATTCCGTACCACAATTTAGCTGGAGTCAAATCTGCACAGATCCTGATCTATGGTCGAACCGTTCAGCCAAAACCGGGTAACAGGAGCAGCTTCGAAGTCGTTACAAATGTGAGTCTACCCTGGGACGTCATCAACAGCACCCCCGACAGTACTGCACTCCCTCAGTACTGACCGTGCGGCTCTCCCTCAGTACTGACCCTCTGACAGTGCGGCACTCCCTCAGTACTGACCCTCTGACAGTGCGGCACTCCCTCAGTACTGACCCTCTGACAGTGCTACACTCCCTCAGTACTGACCCTCTGACAGTGCGGCACTCCCTCAGTACTGACCCTCTGACAGTGCGGCGCTCCCTCAGTACTGACACTCTGACAGTGCTGCACTCCCTCAGTACTGACCGTGCGGCTCTCCCTCAGTACTGACCCTCTGACCGTGCGGCTCTCCCTCAGTACTGACCCTCTGACAGTGCAGCACTCCCTCAGTACTGACCCTCTGACAGTGCGGCGCTCCCTCAGTACTGACCCTCTGACATTGCGGCACTCCCTCAGTACTGACCCTCCGACAGTGCAGCACTCCCTCAGTACTGACCCTCTGACTGTGCAGCACTCCCTTAGTACTGACCCTCTGACTGTGCAGCACTCCCTCAGTACTGATCCTCTGACAGTTCTGCACTCCCTCAGTACTGACCCTCTGTCAGTGCAGCGCTCCCTCAGTACTGACCCTCTGACAGTGCGGCACTCCCTCAGTACTGACCCTCTGACAGTTCTGCACTCCCTCAGTACTGACCCTCTGACAGCGCGGCACTCCCTCCCTACTGACCCTCTGACAGTGCGGCACTCCCTCAGTACTGACCCTCTGACAGGGCGACGCTCCCTCAGTACTGACCCTCTGACAGTGCGGCGCTCCCTCAGTACTGATGTTCTGGCAGTGCAGCACTCCCTCAATACTGACCCTCTGACAGTGCTGCACTCCCTCGGTACTGCCCCTCTGACAGTGCAGCACACTCCCTCGGTACTGACCTTCTGACAGTGCTGCACTCCCTCAGTGCTGACCCTCTGACAGTGCGGTGCTCCCTCAGTGCTGACCCTCTGACAGTGCGGCACTCCCTCAGTACTGACCCTCTGACAGTGCGGCGCTCCTTCAGTACTGACCCCCGACAGTGCTGCACTCCCTCAGTACTGCCCCTCCGACAGTGTGGCACTCCCTCAGTACTGACCCTCTGACAGTGCGGCACTCCCTCAGTGCTGTCTCTCCGACAGTGCGGCAGTCCTTCTGTCCTGACCCTCCGACAGTGTAGCTCTACCTCAGTACTGACTCTCCCACAATGCGGCACTCCCTCGATACTGACCTTCCGAAAATGTGGCACTCCCTCGGTACTGACCCTCTGACAGTGCAGCACTCCCTCGTTACTGACCCTCTGACAGTGCGGCACTCCTTCAGTGCTGACTCTCCGACAGTGCGGCACTCCCTCAGTACTGACCCTCTGACAGTGCGGCGCTCCCTATGTACTGACCCTCTGACAGTGCAGCGCTCCCTCAGTACTGACCCTCTGACAGTGCGGCACTCCCTCAGTACTGACCCTCTGACAGTGCGGCGCTCCCTCAGTACTGACCCTCTGACAGTGCGGCGCTACCTCAGTACTGACCCTCTGACAGTGCGGCACTCCCTCAGTACTGACCCTCTGACAGTGCGGCACTCCCTCAGTACTGACCGTCCGAGAGTGCGGCACTCCCTCAGTACTGACCCTCTGACAGTGCGGCACTCCCTCAGTACTGACCGTCCGAGAGTGCGGCGCTCTCTCAGCACTGACCCTCTGACAGGACGGTGCTCCCCTCGTACTGACCCGCTGACAGTGCGGCCCTCTCTTGGGTACCGACCCTCCAACAGATCAGCACTCCCTCAGTACTCTACCTCCAACAGTACGGCACCCCTCAGCACTGACCGTCCGACAGCGCAAGACTCCCACAGTATTGACCCTCTGACAGTGCAGCACTCCCACAGTACTGACTCTCCGACCGTGCGGCGCTCTCTTAGTACTGACCATCTGGCAGTGGGGCATTCCCTCAGTACTGACCCTCTGACAGTGCTGCACTCCCTCAGTACTGACCTTCTGACAGTGCAGCATCCCTCAGTACTGACCCTCTGACAGTGCGGCACTCCCTCAGTACTGACCCTCTGACAGTGCGGCACTCCCTCAGTACTGACCTTCTGACAATGCCGCACTCCCTCGTTACTGACACTCCGACCGTGCGGCGCTCTCTCAGTACTGACCATCTGGCAGTGGGGCATTCCCTCGGTACTGACCCTCTGACAGTGCGGCACTCCCTCAGTGCTGACTCTCCCACAGTGCGGCACTCCCTCAGTACTGACACATCGAAAGTGCCACACTCCTCAGTACTGACCCTCTGACAGTGTAGCACTACCTCAGTACTGACTCTCCCACAGTGCGGCACTCCCTTGATACTAAACTTCCGACAATGTGGCACTCCCTCGGTACTGACCCTCTAACAGTGCAGCACCCCCTCAGTACTGACCATCCGGCAGTGCAGCACTCCCACAGTACTGACCCTCTGACTGTGTGGAGATCCCTCAGTACGGACCCTCCGACACTGCGGCGCTCCCTCAGTACTGACCCTCTGACAGTGCAGCACTCCCTCAGTACTGACCCTCCGACAGTGCAGCACTCCCTCAGTACTGACCTTCTGATAGTGGGGTGCTTCTCAGTGCTGTCCCTCTGACAGGGCAGCACTCCCTCAGCACTGACCCTCCAACAGAGCAATGCTCCCTCAACACTGTCCATCTGACAGTGCGGTGCTTCCTCTGTACTGTTCCTCCGACAATGCAGTGCTCCCTTTGTACTGACCCAGTACAAATGTGCAGCACTCCATTTTGTACTGACCCACCGACAATACGGCGCTCCCTCAGTACTGACCCTTTAAGATCTCAGTGCTCCCTCAGTACTGACCCACCGACAATGCGGCGCTCCCTCTGGACTGAGCCTACGACATCTCAGTGCTCCCTCAGTACTGACCCCCTGACAGTGCAGCACCCCCTCAGTATTTGGGACAGCTGGCCATTTGGTTATTTGATTGAAATGTAGGATTCTCTCACTCGGTGGCCATAGTTAATATGACATCTTTTGGTTCCTTTCCAGTTTACACTGTCCACCAAAGCCACTTTCTATAGTTGCAAAATTGGTAAGATACCACATCTTGAGCAAAAACATCATATCTACATGGTGAGTCGTTCCATATCGTCTGTTCTCAGCGCCGAAAATGGGTCATTGTTTCAACACTGAATATACTGGGAAAATGGTTGGAATTTAGTATATAAGGAGATGGTAAGAGTGAGGATAAGGGGAGACAGTTGGGAGTGAGGAATATGGGGAGATGGTAGGATGAGGGACAGAGGGAGATTGTGGGAGTGAGGAATAGAGGGAGATGGCAAGAGTGAGGGATTTGGGGAGAAGGTGGGAGTGAGGAATACGGGGGGATGTTTGGGAGTGAGGGTTACAGAGAGTCTGTGGGAGTGAGGGATACGGAGAGTCTGTGGGAGTGAGGGATACAGAGAGGCAGTGGGAGTGAGGAATACGGGGGGATGTTTGGGAGTGAGGGTTACAGAGAGACTGTGGGAGTGAGGGATACGGAGAGTCTGTGGGAGTGAGGGATACAGAGAGGCAGTGGGAGTGAGGAATACGGGGGGATGTTTGGGAGTGAGGGTTACAGAGAGACTGTGGGAGTGAGGGATACAGAGAGGCAGTGGGAGTGAGGGGTACGGAGGGATGGTGGGAGTGAGGGATACGGGGAGACGGTGGGAGTGAGGGATACAGGGAGACGGTGGGAGTGAGGGATATGGGGAGACAGTGGGTGTGAGGAATACGGGATGGTGGGAGTGAGGGATACAGGGAGACGGTGGGAGTGAGGGATACGGAGAGACTGTGGGAGTGAGGGATAGGGGGAGACGGTGGGAGTGAGGGATACGGGGATACGGTGGGAGTGAGGGATACGGGGAGATAATGGGAGTGAGGGACACGGGGAGATGGTGGGAAGAGGGACACAGGGAGACGGTGGGAGTGAGGGATATGGGGAGACGGTGGGAGTGAGGGATACAGGGAGACGGTGGGAGTGAGGGATACAGGGAGACGGTGGGAGTGAGGGACACGGGGAGACGGTGGGAGTGAGGGATATGGGGAGACGGTGGGAGTGAGGGATACAGGGAGACGTGGGAGTGAGGGATACGGGGAGACGGTGGGAGTGAGGGACACGGGGAGATGCCGAGAGTGAGGGACACGGGGGACGGAGGGAGTGAGGGACACGGGGAGACGGTGGGAGTGAGGGATACGGGGAGATGCTGAGAGTGAGGGACACGGGGGACGGAGGGAGTGAGGGACACGGGGAGATGCCGAGAGTGAGGGACACGGGGGACGGAGGGAGTGAGGGACACGGGGAGACGGAGGGAGTGAGGGACACGGGGGACGGAGGGAGTGAGGGACACGGGGGACGGAGGGAGTGAGGGACACGGGGAGACGGTGGGAGTGAGGGATACAGGGAGACGGTGGGAGTGAGGGACACGGGGAGATGCTGAGAGTGAGGGACACGGGGGACGGAGGGAGTGAGGGACACGGGGAGATGCCGAGAGTGAGGGACACGGGGGACGGAGGGAGTGAGGGACACGGGGAGACGGTGGGAGTGAGGGATATGATGACATGTAGTTAGCAGTTGCAAGCTGGGCTAAAATTCTTCACCGTGATGTCTGACCTGCTGAATCTTCCCCACAGGTGGAGCCCATCGTTCCTGAGGCTAGCAAGAATTTTGTCCACCATATGGTCCTGAATATCTGCCCCAGCACCTACACAGATGATGCAATCACTGAGACCAGAGGCTGCTTCGGGAATGATAAGCAGAGACTCTTCATGTCCTGCATGGAAGTGTTGGCGGGATGGGCAGTTGGAGGTCAGGTAAAGCAACCATCTTCATCCAGGACCAGAATCAACACTCGCACATCCCCTTGGAGCATCCAGGAGAGAGCAATACGGGGAGATGGTGGGAATGTGGGATACGGGGAGACGGTGGGAGTGAGGGATACGGGGAGACGGTGGGAGTGAGGGACACGGGGAGATGGTGGGAATGTGGGATACGGTGAGACAGTGGGAGTGAGGGATACGGGGAGACGGTGGGAGTGAGGGACTCAGGGAGATGGTGGGAGTGAGGGACACGGGGAGACGGTGGGAGTGAGGGACTCGGGGAGAGGGTGGGAGTGAGGGACACGGGGAGACGGTGGGAGTGAGGGACGCGGGGAGACGGTGGGAGTGAGGGACACGGGGAGACGGTGGGAGTGAGGGACGCGGGGAGACGGTGGGAGGGACGCGGGGAGACGGTGGGAGTGAGGGACTCGGGGAGACGGTGGGAGTGAGGGATACAGGGAGACGGTGGGAGTGAGGGATACGGGGAGACAGTGGGCGTGAGGGATACGGGGAGACGGTGGGAGTGAGGGATACAGGGAGACGGTGGGAGTGAGGGATACGGAGAGACGGTGGGAGTGAGGGACACGGGGAGACGGTGGGAGTGAGGGACACGGGAGACGGTGGGAGTGAGGACTCGGGGAGACGGTGGGTGAGGGATACGGGGGGACGGTGGGAGTGAGGGATACGGGGAGACGGTGGGAGTGAGGGACACGGGGAAATGGTGGGAGTGAGGGACACGGGGAGACGGTGGGAGTGAGGGACACGGGGAGATGGTGGAAGTGAGGGTCGCGGGGAGATGGTGGGAGTGAGGGATACGAGGAGATGGGAGTGAGGGATACGGGGAGATGGGAGTGAGGGATACGGGGAGACGGTGGGAGTGAGGGATACAGGTTGACGGTGGGAGTGAGGGATACAGGAAGACGGTGGGAGTGAGGGATACAGGGAGACGGTGGGAGTGAGGATACGGGGAGATGGTGGGAGTGAGGGATACAGGGAGACGGTGGGAGTGATGGGATACAGGGAGTCGCCGGGAGTGAGGGTACGGGGATACGGTGGGAGTGAGAGACGGTAGACGGTGGGAATGAGGGATACAGGGATCGCCGGGAGTGAGGGATCGGGAGACGCTGGAGTGAGGGATACGGGGAGACGGTGGGAGTGAGGGATACGGGGAGACGGTGGGATTGAGGGATACGGGAGACGTGGGAGTGAGGATACGGGAGACTGTGGGGATGATGGATACGGGGAGAGGGTGGGAGTGAGGGATACGGTGAGACTGGAGTGAGGATACGGGAGACGGTGAGTGAGGATACGGGGATAGGTGTGAGTGAGGGATCGGGGAGAGGGTGGGAGTGAGGGATACGGGAGATGGTGGGAGTGAGGGATATCGGGAGATGGGAGTGAGGGATACGGGGAGACGGTGGGAGTGAGGGATACGGGGAGACGGTGGGAATGAGGGATACGGGAGATGGTGGGAGTGAGGGATACAGGGAGACGGTGGGAGTGAGGGATACAGGGAGACGCCGGGAGTGAGGGATACGGGGAGACGGTGGGAGTGAGAGATACGGGGAGAGGGTGGGAGTGAGGGATACAGGGAGACGGTGGGAATGAGGGATACAGGGAGTCGCCGGGAGTGAGGGATATGGGGAGACGGTGGGAGTGAGGGATAAGGGGAGACGCTGGGAGTGAGGGATACGGGGAGACGGTGGGAGTGAGGGATACGGGGAGACGGGTGGGAATGAGGGATACAGGGAGTCGCCGGAGTGAGAGTACTGGGGAGACGGTGGGAGTGAGGGATACAGGTTGACGGTGGGAGTGAGGGATACAGGAAGACGGTGGGAGTGAGGGATACGGGGAGATGGGGGAGTGAGGGATACAGGGAGACGGTGGGAGTGAGGGATACGGGGAGATGGTGGGAGTGAGGGATACAGGGAGTCGCCGGGAGTGAGGGATACGGGGAGACGGTGGGAGTGAGAGATACGGGAGACGGTGGGAGTGAGGGATACGGGGAGACGGTGGGAGTGAGGGATACAGGGAGACGGTGGGAGTGAGGGATACAGGGAGATGGTGGGAGTGAGGGATACAGGGAGACGGTGGGAGTGAGGGATACAGGGAGTCGCCGGGAGTGAGGGATACGGGGAGACGGTGGGAGTGAGGGATACGGGGAGACGGTGGGAATGAGGGATACGGGGAGACGGTGGGAGTGAGGGATACAGGGAGACGGTGGGAGTGAGAGATACAGGGAGACGGTGGGAATGAGGGATACAGGGAGTCGCCGGGAGTGAGAGATACGGGGAGACGGTGGGAGTGAGGGACACGGGAGACGGTGGGAGTGAGGGACTCGGGGAGATGGTGGGAGTGAGGGATACGGGGAGACGGTGGGAGTGAGGGACACGGGGAGACGGTGGGAGTGAGGGACACGGGGAAATGGTGGGAGTGAGGGACGCGGGGAGACGGTGGGAGTGAGGGACACGGGAGATGGTGGAAGTGAGGGTCGCGGGAGATGGTGGGAGTGAGGGATATAGGAGATGGTGTGAGGATACGGGGAGATGGTAGTGAGGGATACGGGGGATACGGTGGGAGTGAGGGATACAGGTTGACGGTGGGAGTGAGGGATACAGGAAGACGGTGGGAGTGAGGGATACAGGGAGACGGTGGGAGTGAGGGATACGGGGAGATGGTGGGAGTGAGGGATACAGGGAGACGGTGGGAGTGAGGGATACAGGAAGTCGCCGGGAGTGAGGGATACGGGGAGACGGTGGGAGTGAGAGATACGGGGAGACGGTGGGAATGAGGGATACAGGAGTCGCCGGGAGTGAGGGATATGGGGAGACGCTGGGAGTGAGGGATACGGGAGACGGTGGGAGTGAGGGATACGGGGAGACGTGGGAGTGAGGGATAGGGGAGACGGTGGGAGTGAGGGATACGGGGAGACGGTGGGAGTGAGGGATTACGGGGAGAGGGTGGGAGTGAGGATACGGGGATACGGGAGACGGGTGGGTGAGGGATACGGGAGAGGGTGGGAGTGAGGGATACGGGAGAGGTGGGAGTGAGGGATACGGGGAGATGGTGGAGTGAGGGATACGGGGATGGGAGTGAGGGATACAGGGAGAGGGTGGGAGTGAGGGATACAGGGAGACGGTGGGATGAGGGATACAGGGAGATGCTGCGGAGTGAGGGATACAGGGAGACGGTGGGAGTGAGTGGGAAATACAGGGAGTCGCCGGGGAGTGAGGGATACGGGGAGACGGTGGGAGTGAGGGATACGGGGAGAGGTGGGAGTGAGGGATACAGGGAGACGGTGGGAATGAGGGATACAGGGAGTCGCCGGGAGTGAGGGATATGGGGAGACGGTGGGAGTGAGGGATAAGGGGAGACGCTGGGAGTGAGGGATACGGGGAGACGGTGGGAGTGAGGGATACGGGGAGACGGTGGGAATGAGGGATACAGGGAGTCGCCGGGAGTGAGAGATACGGGGAGACGGTGGGAGTGAGGGATACAGGTTGACGGTGGGAGTGAGGGATACAGGAAGGCGGTGGGTGAGGGATACGGGGAGACGGTGGGAGTGAGGGATACAGGGAGACGGTGGGAGTGAGGGATACGGGGAGATGGTGGGAGTGAGGGATACAGGGAGACGGTGGGAGTGAGGGATACAGGGAGTCGCCGGGAGTGAGGGATTCGGGGAGACGATGGGGGGGAAAAAGAGATACGGGAGACGGTGGGAGTGAGGGATACGGGGAGACGGGAGTGAGGATACAGGGAGACGGTGGGGAGGGATACGGGAGATGTGGGAGTGATGGATACAGGGGAGACGGTGGGAGTGAGGGATACAGGGAGTCGCCGGGAGTGAGGGATACGGAGACACTGGGAGTGAGGGATACGGAGACGGTGGGAGTTAGGGATACGGGGAGACGGTGGAGTGAGGGATACGGGGAGAGGGTGGGAGTGAGGGATACGGGGAGATGGTGGGAGTTAGGGATACGGGGAGATGGGAATGAGGGATACAGGGAGTCGCCGGGAGTGAGAGATACGGGGAGACGGTGGGAGTGAGGGATACGGGACGGTGGGAGTGAGGGATACGGGGAGACGGTGGGAGTGAGGGATACAGGGAGACGTGTGAGTGAGGGATAAGTGGAGACGTGGGAGTGAGGGATACTGGGGAGACAGTGGGAGTGAGGGATACAGGAGACAGTGGGAGTGAGGGATACAGGAGATGGTGGAGTGAGGGATACGGGGAGACGGTTTGGAGTGAGGGATACGGGGAGATGGTGGAGTGAGGGATACGGGGAGATGGTGGGAGTGAGGGATACTGGGAGACGGTGGGACTGAGGGATACAGGGAGACGGTGGGAGTGAGGGATACGGGGAGATGTGGGGAGTGAGGGATACAGGGTCGCCGGGAGTGAGGGATACGGGAGACGGTGGAGTGCGGATACAGGAGACGGTGGGAGTGAGGGATACATGGAGACGGTGGGAGTGAGGGATACGGGGAGATGGTGGGAGTGAGGGATACAGGGAGTTACTGGGAGTGAGGGATACGGGGAGATGTTGGGAGTGAGGGATACACGGAGACGGTGGGAGTGAGGGATACAGGAGATACTGGGGAGTGAGGGATACGGGGGGATGGTGGGAGTGAGGGATACGGGGAGAAGGTGGGAGTGAGGGTTACTGGGAGATGGTGGGAGTGAGGGATACAGGGAAACTGTGGGAATGAGGGAAACGGGAAGACAGCAGGAGTGAGGGATACAGGGAGACACTGGGGAATGAGGAATATGGTGAGCTGAGAGAGTGAGGAATTCGGGGAGATTGCGGGAGTGAGGGATGACTGAGATGGTGGGATTGAGGGATATAGGGTGACAGTGGAGTGTGAGGGATATAGGGTGACAGTGGGAGTGAGGGATATAGGGTGACAGTGGAGTGTGAGGGATATAGGGTGACAGTGGAGTGTGAGGGATATGGGGAGACAGTGGGATTGAGGGATATGGGGAGACAGTGGGAGTGAGGGATATGGGGAGACAGTGGGAGTGAGGGATATAGGGTGACAGTGGAGTGTGAGGGATATGCGGAGACAGTGGGATTGAGGGATATGGGGAGACAGTGGGAGTGAGGGATATGGGGTGACAGTGGAGTGTGAGGGATATGGGGAGACAGTGGGAGTGAGGGATATAGGGTGACAGTGGAGTGTGAGGGATATGGGGAGACAGTGGGATTGAGGGATATAGGGTGACAGTGGAGTGTGAGGGATATGGGGAGACAGTGGGAGTGAGGGTTACGAGGAGGTGGCAGGGAATGAGGGATGACTGAGATGGTGGGATTGAGGGATATAGGGTGACAGTGGAGTGTGAGGGAGATAGGGTGACAGTGGAGTGTGAGGGATATACGGTGACAGTGGAGTGTGAGGGATATAGGGTGACAGTGGAGTGTGAGGGATATAGGGTGACAGTGGGAGTGAGGGATATAGGGTGACAGTGGAGTGTGAGGGATATAGGGTGACAGTGGAGTGTGAGGGATATAGGGTGACAGTAGAGTGTGAGGGATATAGGGTGACAATGGAGTGTGAGGGATATAGGGTGACAGTGGAGTGTGAGGGAGATAGGGTGACAGTGGAGTGTGAGGGATATAGGGTGACAGTGGAGTGTGAGGGAGATAGGGTGACAGTGGAGTGTGAGGGATATACGGTGACAGTGGAGTGTGAGGGATATAGGGTGACAGTGGAGTGTGAGGGATATAGGGTGACAGTGGGAGTGAGGGATATAGGGTGACAGTGGAGTGTGAGGGATATAGGGTGACAGTGGAGTGTGAGGGATATAGGGTGACAGTAGAGTGTGAGGGATATAGGGTGACAATGGAGTGTGAGGGATATAGGGTGACAGTGGAGTGTGAGGGATATGGGGAGACAGTGGAGTGTGAGGGATATAGGGTGACAGTGGAGTGTGAGGGAGATAGGGTGACAGTGGAGTGTGAGGGATATAGGGTGACAGTGGAGTGTGAGGGATATAGGGTGACAGTGGAGTGTGAGGGATATAGGGTGACAGTGGAGTGTGAGGAATATGGGGTGACAGTGGAGTGTGAGGAATATGGGGAGACAGTGGGAGTGTGAGGGATATGGGGAGACAGTGGAGTGTGAGGAATATGGGGAGACAGTGGGAGTGAGGGATATGGGGAGACAGTGGGAGTGAGGGATATGGGGAGACAGTGGGAGTGAGGGTTACAAGGAGGTGGCAGTGAATGAGGGATGACTGAGATGGTGGGATTGAGGGATATAGGGTGACAGTGGAGTGTGAGGGAGATAGGGTGACAGTGGAGTGTGAGGGATATGGGGAGACAGTGGGAGTGAGGGATATGGGTAGACGGTGGGAGTGAGGGACACAGGGAGATGGCAGGAGTGAGTGATACGGGGAGACAGAGGATCTGTAGATGGTACACACGGCTACCACTGTGCGTCGGGGGTGGAGGGAGTGAATGTTTGTGGTTAGCATGTCAATCGAGCGGGGCTGCTTTGTCCTGGATGGTGTCGAGCTTCTCGAGTGTTGTTGGGAGCTGCACTCATCCGGGCAAGTGGGAGAGATTCCCATCACACTCCTGACTTGTGCCTTGTAGATGATGGACAGGCTTTTGGGGGAGTCAGAAGGTGAGTTACTCTCCACAGGATTCCCAGCCTCTGACCTGTTCTGGTTGCCACAGTATTTATATGGCTGGTCCCAGTTCACTTTCTGGCCATTGGTCACCCCCAGGATGTTGATTGTTGGGGATTCAGTGATGGTAATGCCATTGAATGTCAAGGAGCAATGGTTTGATCCACTCTTGTAGGAGATGGTCTTTGCCTGGCACTTATGTGGCGTGAATGTAACTTGCCATTGGTCAGACCCAAGCCTGGATATCGTGCAGGTCTTGCTGCATTCGGACATGGACTGCTTCAGTGTCTGAGGAGTAGCGAATGGTGCTGAACATTGTGCAGTCATCTGACCTTATGATGGAAGGGAGGTCATTAATGAAGCAGCTGAAGATGGTTGAACCTCGGACACTACCCTGAGGAACTCCTGCAGTGATGTCCTGGAGCTGAGATGATTGACCTCCAACCACCACAAAATCTTCCTTCATGCAGGGTATGACTCCAACCAGCAGAGAGTTTTCCCGCTGATTCCCATTGACTCCAGTTTTTCTCAGGGCCCCTCGATGCCACACTTGGTCAAATGCTGCCTTGTTGTCGAGGGTGGTCAAGGGGTGATGGGCAAGTGTTCAAGGTAATGGGCCTGGGTACCTGTTCCAATCAGATATTTTGGGGGGGTGAGGGCAGGTGGCGAGACTGTGACTAACGCACCCTCCCACTCCCACTCTCTCCCTGGGTACCAGCTGGAATAATGGAAAAGCTGAATAATGAGACACTATTCCTTACAGACCCTGATATACCCTGAGGAAGCAGGGCTGCCCCTGGGGACAGCCGAGGATCCCGTTTACTACATGCTGCAAATCCACTACGATAACCCGACAGCAACGACAGGTAAGGGATTGGAAAAAAATGCTCCAACCTTCCCTATCTCTGTAACCATCTCCTGACCCTACACCCTTCCCTATCACTGTAGCCTTCTCCAGACCCTACACCTTTCCCTATCTCTGTAACCATCTCCAGACCCTACACCCTTCCCTATCTCTGTAACCATCTCCAGACCCTACACCCTTCCCTATCTCTGTAACCATCTCCAGACCCTACACCCTTCCCTATCTCTGTAACCATCTCCAGACCCTACACCCCTCCCTATCTCTGTAACCATCTCCAGACCCTACACCTTTCCCTATCTCTGTAGCCATCTCCAGACGCTACACACTTTCCTACCTCTGTAACTATCTCCAGACCTTACACCCTTCCCTATCTCTGTAACCATCTCCAGACCCTACACCCTTCCCTATCTCTGTAACCATCTCCAGACCCTACACCCTTCCCTATCTCTGTAACTATCTCCAGTCCCTACACGCTTCCCTATCTCTATAACCATCTCCAGACCCGACACCCTTCCCTATCTCTGTAACAATCTCCAGACACTACACCTATCTCTGTAACCATCTCCAGACCCAACACCCTTCCCTATCTCTGTAACTATCTCCAGACCCTACACCCGTCCCTATCTCTGAAACCATCTCCAGACCCTACACCCTTCCCTATCTCTGTAACTATCTCCAGACCCTACACCCTTCCCTATCTCTGTAACCATCTCCAGACCCTACACCCCTCCCTATCTCTGTAACCATCTCCAGACCCTACACCACTCCCTATCTCTGTATCCTCCTCCAGCCCCTACACCCCTCCCTATCTCAGTAACATCCTCCAGCCTCTAAATCCCTCCCTATTACTGTAACCTCCTCCAGCTCCTACACCACTCCCTATCTCTGTATCCATCTCCAGACCCTACATCCTTCCCTATCTCTGTAACTATCTCCTGACCCTACACCCTTCCCTATCTCTGTAACCATCTCCAGACCCTACACCCTTCCCTATCTCTGTAACCATCTCCAGACACTACACCCTTCCCTATCTCTGTAACTATCTCCAGATCCTACACCGCTCTCTATCTCTGTAACCATCTCCAGACCCTACACCCTTCCCTATCTCTGTAACTATCTCCAGACCCTACACCCTTCCCTATCTCTGTAACCATCTCCAGACCCTACACCCTTCCCTATCTCTGTAACCATCTCCAGACCCTACACCCTTCCCTATCTCTGTAACCATCTCCAGACCCTACACCGCTCTCTATCTCTGTAACCATCTCCAGACCCTACACCCTTCCCTATCACTGTAACCTCCTCCAGCTCCTACACCCCTCCCTATCTCTGTAACCATCTCCAGACCCTACACCCTTCCCTATCTCTGTAACCATCTCCAGACCCTACACCTTCCCTATCTCTGTAGCCATCTCCAGACGCTACACACTTTCCTATCTCTGTAACTATCTCCAGACCTTACACCCTTCCCTATCTCTGTAACCATCTCCAGACCCTACACCCTTCCCTATCTCTGTAACCATCTCCAGACCCTACACCCTTCCCTATCTCTGTAACTATCTCCAGTCCCTACACGCTTCCCTATCTCTGTAACCATCTCCAGACCCGACACCCTTCCCTATCTCTGTAACTATCTCCAGACCCTACAC